>NC_133650.1:302077985-302377985 GCF_009905375.1 Apium graveolens
ATCCCACTATAAACATCCATGGTGAACCAATCATCCCAAAAGAGGAACCTATTGATTGGGACACCATCAATTTGCCTACCTTTTTAACCACTCTTCCACTACCAAAGAAACAGAAAAGAAAATCCAAATCTACACCTCCCCTAAACTCTAAGAAATTCACTCAAAAACATAAACCTAACCCTAAGCCACCCATTTCTAAAGATGATTATGTTCATATCTGTGACATAAAAAAAATTTCAGACATTGAACTCTATCTGGATGAGCTGGAGGATGTAAGGGGAATTGCTGCTTACAGACAGCTACCAGAGAGATTGGTGTTCAGATACAAAGGAGCTGGGGAAAGAACATGGCCTCTCTACATGATTCTGAATGAAGGCTACTCTACCTTGATCAGAGTCTTTTCAGCCATACAAAAGGATTATGGCTTTACCAGGACTGCCAAGACTGAAATTCTCAACAAGATTGCCAACATAAGGAAAACTTGGAGGGAGCCCAATGCTTTGCCCAGAACCTTACTCATTCAAGAAAGGGGAACTACAATTCACAAATCACCTCATTGGTTGATGGAATTCAGAGATGATAAAGGAGTCAGAAGATTTTTCAGACTTGAAGACCAACTCAAGATTTCCAGCAATGAAACTCTCAAAGAAATGCAATCTAAGTTGGATATCAGTGATGAAGATGAAGCTGAATTCTTCAGACAACTCCAACTCCAAATTGAGGAAAATGACAAAGGGCTAGGAAAGAAAACCAGGGATCAAAGAAGAAAAAGATGATTTGCTCAGGCTAGTGGAGCACCCTTGGAAACACTGTAAATCTTCAATTACCTTCTAGTACATACACTTTTGCAGCACTTTTAAATTTCTACTTAGTTTCAGTTCATATATTTGTTAAGTGTTTTGTTATCATCAAGTTAACCTTGAATTTATGTCTACAATTCTTATAGACATAAATAGGGGGAGATTGTTAGGAATATATATGCATTAGTTTGATGATATGTTTAACAAAATACTTAAGTAGAAATCTAGTGTTTGTAGCCTCAACGGATAAGACCACTTTGGCTATCCATTGATGGTGTAGCTTTACTTAGAAATAAGTCTAGTGTTGTAGCACATTTCAGTCTCTGAATTTGAGATATAATTCTTAAATGTTGAGGGAAATTATAAGTCATGTTGACTTCTAAAGGATATGCAGATAGGAAGGCCAATTGTAAATATTTCATGCCTTGTAATCTTGTATAAATGAAATGGTGTCAACGGATAACTTAAAGACCTTCAACGGATGAGAAACAAAGCTTCAACGGATGTCTCTAAAGCTTCAACGGATAACATCCTTCAACGGATGAGTGCATCAACGGATAGAGCTTCAACTGCTAACACATCAACGGATAAAGCCATCAACGGATAAAGGCTTCAACGAATGTTCTGTTAAATAGCAGTTGACAAGTGGTAGTTGTACCTACAAACAGAGGCACATGGGTTGACAGAGACAACTGAGATGTGGTAGCCTATTTCAGGAACATCAGAAAAAGCAGCCGTTCTACTCTAGTATAAAGAGGCAATAGTCAACAATGCACTGGAGTAAAATGGAGAAGAAACAAGTGGAGAACTTATTTTATTATTGTACTTTTTATCTTTGTCTTCACTTGTAAACTTGGTGTTATATAAACCAAGTAGCAGCTAGTAATTAGAATAGAATTTTCCAGAGCTATTTAGAAAAATCTTGAGAAAAATTATCTAGTTTGTACTAGGATGCAGCTGTGATCAACTTCTTGAATCACAGATTTTCTGAAATACCATCTCTGGTGGAACAACAAATCCACCAGAAAAGTTTTTAAGGTCTGTTGTGTTCTGTACTTTTGTGCTTGAATATATATCTGTCTGTATTAGCTTAAAGCAATTCACACACTTGTTTATCTTAAACACACAGCCTTTGAAACTGCTCAAAACTTGAAAAAGTTTGGAGATTTACATTCAACCCCCCTTCTGTAAATCTCATTGTTAGTTTACTAGGAATAACAGTTGTGAAGCCCTCAATCTGTTCTATCTGATTTTAGCATCAAAATCAATTGAGGTTTGGTAATTTTTAAATTCGTAATTTTAGGGTTTATACCCGAATTTGGGGTTTTTATTTCTGTTAAACCTGGGTTGGATTGAATGATTTCAGTAGATTACTCGTGACCTGAGCTTTGTTTTGAGATATATTTCATTAAATTTGGTGTTGGTTTGCGTAAAATCGGTGTTCGCCGGATTGTCTACCGGCGTTGGCTTATAGTTCGTCGGAATCGACGAATTCAGAAGCGGTTGTTATGATTGTGGGTTCGTCGGTGTTTCTGGCATGACTGGGAATGGATTGCAATCGAAAACCAATCAAAAGCAAGCCGTTTTGGCTACCTATCGGGCTCGCCGGAATCGGCCAGGAGCCGCCGGTTTCTGGGCTCTACCCAGTTTCCGGCCGGTGTTCTTGGCGACCCGGCCGAGACCCGTTGACCCGATCCTGACCCATATTCAAAACCCGGTTTTAATCCTTAAAAACCTAATTCCTTTTTCCTGATTATGTTTCTGAATTTCTATTTTAAAAATAATTCGAAAATCCTATTTTTCATTTCTAAAAATTCATTTTTATTTTGAAAATCATTATTTTAATTTTGAAAATAAATCCAAATTATTTAGTTAATCAATTTTAGTTGATAATCAATTATTTAATTAGTCAATTAATTTAAATATTAATTGATTAATTAATTTAATTAGTTATTAATTAATTTTAATTGATTATTTAATTAGATTTAATTATTTATTTTTGATTTAAAAATTCCGAAAAATAGTTTCGAGCTATAAAATATTATTTTAAATTATTTTCCAGGCTCAATAATCCTTATAAAATTATTTTAGGGTGTTCGAGCCCTATTATTTAATTATTAAATGATTCGGAGATTGTTTTTATTCCGAAAAATGTTCAAAAATTCATAGTAAATCAATCGTTCGTCCGTTTAATACGAAACGAACGCATACAGACTCAGAAAAATATTCCGCTTTCAATAAAAATACTTTCGAGACCCGAATTCTTTTATTTCGAAAGGTCTCTTGTTTTACGAATCATTTTGAGTCGATTTTTTGATCGATAAATCATATTTTTGACCCGATTTCCGTTTTAAACGTACCGAGTCGACCCTTCTGATTAACCGAGTATTATTTGATATGAATTATGTGATACATGAGTTATGTGCTTATGTGTTATGTGAATTATGTGTATATGTGGATCAAGAGTTATGTGTTTGTCGATTATATTTATGTGTGGGTTATCGTATGGGTAGACGATAGGCTTTTGACGCGTAGTTCGTCGAGTGATTATCGATTAGACGATTAAAGTTGTATATTTTAATTATAGATGCGGATCTCTCGAGTCGATCAGGACCAGATGGAATGGGTGAAGAATAGAATTGAATAGTATGGAATCTTGGGTTGCAGCACTGCATGAGCTGCAGACCAAATGATTAGTTGAATAAAGACGGTGATGTTTTGAGGCCGAATGTCAGAATAGATGCATCTTTGCGAGTGTGATTATCTACTAAAACCCAAAGGCAAGTACTCCTGACTTCACTTATCGTTCAAGTGATATTTATTTCGAATTAATTATGCAAGTATCCCTATCATCACTTATTGTTCAAGTGATATTTATTTTAAATCTTATCATGTAAGTATTGTTCTCCCTATTCAGTTCGTAATAGATAAATGTTTTACATATCGCTGAATTAAATGATTCTATTTGTGCAAATATTCTTCTGATGTTCTATGTTCAGAATAGCTAAGTGATTTTACTTATCAAATTATCGGATTTATAAATGTTTTAGGTTTTGAGAAAGATGATTTTGTTGAGAGTATTCCTCCCAAGTGAATGGGGGAATAAAATTATTTAGGATGTCGAAGGATTCAGCTCCTTTTTCAATAAAAAGGTTTTTAAGATTGGAATAGTTACTGGTTACTGGTTATTGGTTACAGCGTAGGTGATCGAGATATCGGTCCAGCTGTAATATCTTTCAAGGCTAGTTATGCCTTTTCTGGCACCCTATAGGTACCGTATGTCTTCGGAATACGGGTAGTACCTATATTTACGGTATGGCTGCGGGATACCGGTATTGTTTCGCGACTGATCATTGGGAACATCATGAAATATTATTGGTTCCAATCTAAATTATGGTTTGCTAAATTGTTTTGATAATCATAGAACAAATGATTTATCAACTGTTTACGTTTTGGATTAAAAATAAAATGTGGTTTTGATTCATATGGATACTTAGTTTGTTGTTAAATATCAAAGGTGGTATTAGTATAGATGATTGATGTTGACTTCAGTATGGGATGTTGTGAGCATCAAAGTTCGCATTGATATCTAATTTGATATGACAGCAAAATAAGTATCAATTTCAAGATTTCGGTTTTGAGTAAAGTTTATGATTCATTCCATAATCATTGTTTCATGTTATTGTGGTTTGCGATATTTCCGTAAACACTATTTTACGAGCTTTGCTCTCGTCAAGGTTCAAAGTATTGCTGAAGCATTTCGCTCAAAAATATCAAAATGGTTTTGAATATAATTAAGGAATTAAATCTGGGATTCCTCAACTAAAATTTTATGATTCAGCAATTATGATTTTAAATGTTCTGCGCTGATGCAGATGTCGGTTTTATATCAAAACGACCCTATATATGCTATAATGATCTTGCTGAGCATTTCTTTCGCTCATACTTGCCTGTTTTCAAATTTAACCTCCAGTGAGGATTAGCTTGCGCTGTTTAGCTGCGTAATTCGAGGAAGCAAAGAAGAAGCTCTTGGAAGGTGGTTGATCCAGGGTTTGCGGGCTAGTGTAAGTTTTATTATATAAAGTTATTTATATTATATTATATTATATTATATTTATGTATTTTATTTGGGCCTAGTATACTTCATTTCGAAGTTATACTAGCGGGTTTAGTTTTGAGTTGAAATTTATTGAAAAGAGTTTTAAAAGGAAGTGAAGAATTTATTGATGGAATTTGGATATCTTGTTTCTAGAACTGTAACCTTAAAAGATCTTGGATTAGTTTGGGGTCATTTATGATAAATATCTTCCGCTGGCATTTATTTTTGATTAAACAGGTTGATTTGGATTGAGGTTTCATAGTGACGACCAAATCCTCTGACCCCGGATTTGGGGGCATTACAGTTTTTTACTTGTGACTTGATTTTTTCATTTTTCCTTTCTGACAAGCTTCACAAACTTCAACTTGAGCAAACTCCAGTTTAGGCATGTCTCTTACTAACTCCTTTTTGACCAAGGTGTTAATTGCCTTGAAATTCAAGTGAGACAACTTCTTATGCCATAGCTTGCTTTGTTCTTCTGAAGCCTTGGTATAGAAGCAACAAATTCCATCATTATTTGTTGAGTCCAAGTCTGCAATAAACAAGCTTCCTTTCCTTGCTCCTTTCAGAGCAACTTCACCAGTTTTCTTGCTGATAAAAATATATTTTTTTTGTTGAATAAGACTTCAAAACCTTTGTCTGCAAATTGGCTAACACTGAGAAGATTCACTTTAAGACCAGCTACCAGTGCTACATCATCAATGACAACATTTTTATAAATAATCTTGCCATATCCCATTGTGAATCATTTGCTCTTATCTCCAAAGATCACAAAAGGGCCAGCCTTCTCCTCAAACTGTGATAACAGGGCCTTATCACCTGTCATATATCTGGAACACCCAATGTCAATGATCCTTATGACTTTCTTTACTTTGCCCTGCACAGAATGAGTTTTAATGTGTTTAGCAACCCAAGCAGTGTTGGGTACTTTCTTCCTTGTTAACTGATTTAGCAGAAGTAGAATGAGTTATTTCAAATAAGATAGAATTCAACGACTGTTGTGCATTTTCCTTATCTGTTGTAGACCCAATTTTTATTTCTTTAAGGCCTACTCTCAGTTTGTGGCAACTCTTCATCACTTTCAAGTTGCAAGGGATACAGTCAAACTTGTCACGAAATGAGTAGGGATCATTCGCATCAGCTTCATTGTACTTGCATGCTCCTTTAGTTGGCTTGTTAACAACCTTTTTACAAAGGTGAGTTAGATGATTTACAGAGCCATATTTTTCACACTTCTTTCTTGGAGCATCTGCAATATAAGCAAAATTATTGCTTTTGATTATCCCAATTTTCCCATTTCTATTTTTCTTCTTCTTTCTTTCATCTTCAATCTTGGTTTCTTTGACAGGTGTCTTGGAGCTTTGTTTATCTATGAGCTTTTCTTCAGCTTTGGAAGATGGAGTTGCTTCAACATTTTTCTTCTCTTTATCTTCATCAGCAATTTCTTGCTTGATAATCAACTCTTCCTCACTGAAATTTACTTCACATACCTTGAACATAGGTAAATCAACCTTTTTCAGGATGGTTGGAATATTTTCAGCTTATTTTGTTTTCCCTTTGTCACATATATTCTTCTTCTTGCTGTTCAAGGCATCATAATCAAGTCCAATGGAAATGTTTGCACATAGCTTATTTTTATCATGGTATTGTCCAATCAACTAAGATGCATTCTTGAAGGATTTCAACTTAACTTCATTCTTTTCCATCTTCTCCCTTAGCACTGCTTCTATTTCACTTGCACACTTGAGCTTGTTCTTTAGATATGCATTTTTTGTCTTACAGTTTCAAGCTCCACCAACAACAATTCAGTTTCTTATTTTTCCATTTCAAGCTTCTCATTTATCTTTGTCAATCTGCTAACTTCTTCATTAGCAGCAACCATACTTGTATGAATGTGAAACATTTTTATGCTCATCTTTTCTACAGTTTCCTTATATTGACTCACATTTAAATCAGTGATAGTGAGAGTTGGTAACTGTGATTTTGATGAGGATGATTCTCCTTGCTTCAAGGCCATTAAAGCATAGTTACCAACTTCCTCATCTTCATCATTATCAGAAGAGATTCATACTTTGCTTCCAGTTCAATATAAGCTTTGTCTTTCTTTGCTTTCTTGGGTTTTCTGCATTCTGTAGCAAAATGGTCTAGTTCATCACAGTTGAAACACCTTATCTTAGATCTGTCAACAGATCCAGTTTTGTAACCATTCTTGCTATCAGAAGTGTACTTCCCTTTTCCTTTCCAGCTGTTGTCTTTGTTAAAAGACTGTCCTTTACTCTCGAAGTATCTTGGCTTCTTTACTCTAATGTTAGAGAATTTTCTAGCCAAATAGGCCATTGACTGATCTAGCTTATCCAGTTCATCAAGAGTGTAGAACTCATCTTCTTCCAATTCCAGAATGACTTGTTCCTGTGAATCAATTGTTCTTTGCTCACTTGGTGAGGCAACTGGAGTTTGAGATATTGGCTCATAATTAGATGTTTGGCTTTCATTTACAATTAAAGCACTTGAACCATCTACAACATGTCTATTGTGTAAGACATGCCTGTATCATAACAAGACTAAGTCATATTGACAACCCTAAGATTAGTTGTATTGTAACCTTAATCTGTAATATATACTTGTAACACTTAATGTCTGTAAAATGTAAATGGAGCAGACTGGAGCATTTTTCCCTAAACAGTGTCAAGCCTAAGAATTCTTTCTGGAAGAAGATCAAGAAGGTCATGCCTCAGAAGAATTATGAAGAAGCTTGGAGTTGAATAAATCTGTTTGGTGAAAAACATTCTAAGTCAAGATCTCTACAAGTCACATAATTAGTGTTATAGAGAAGTCATTCGAGAACTCAGAAAGACCTATCGAGAACTCAGGAATTGCCTATCGAGAACTCAGGAATTGCCTATCGAGAACTCAAGAATTGCCGATCGAGAACTCAGGAATTGTCTATCGAGAACTCAGGAAATGCTATTGGAGATATCGATAAGTCAGATACCCATTCGAGAACTCAGAGATATCGACAAGTATACATTCATTAGAGAACTCTGAGTTATCGATAAGCCAAAGTCCATTAGAGAACTCTGAGTTATCGATAAACCAAAATTCACTAGAGAACTCAGAGTTGTCAATAAGTCAAGTCAAAAATGAAGTTTCAGAGATATCGACAAGCCAACATGCCTATCGAGATGTCGAGTTCTCTACAGCTTAATTGGAGATCTCGAAGTAAAGAAATTTCTCTAAGTACAGAATTGCAGAACAGTTCAATATCCAAGGTTGTAAATCAACAAACAATTCACACAGCTGGATTGACAAGTCTACAAAAAGCAGCTTGAGAGATGTGCAAGATTAATGGTAAAGATTAACTGACAAAGGAAGATTAAAGTGAACACGGGATGCTAAAGATATGTTAAGCCATAAATGGAAGATCTGTTTTTCTATAAATAGAAATGACAAGTGACAGCTTAGAAAAGCTAATAGCATGCCTTATTACACACTGTGTAAACCAGCAGTTAACTGAGTTAGAAAGTTAACACTGGTCCTTAGTCAGTTGTAAGAATTCAGATTAGAAATTGTATTCTCTCTCATGAAAGAAGCTAAGTTCTAAACCAAGAACTTAGAGATTTGTAGCAAAACACTGCTTGATTTTTAATATAAAATTAAGTGAGTTTTGAAGATCTTTGTTTTACATATTTGCATTATTATTTATGTTTAACATCTATTATACAAAATCATTGATAACAACCAACTGCTAAACCCAAAATCGATCAAAAAGTAACCATTTAAGCCAAAACACATTCACCCCCCCGTGTTATATTCATATCTAACAAGTGGTATCAGAGCAAAATCTGAAATTAAACAGATTAGATCTTAGAAAAATGAATACACAGAAAATCAGTAGTATCAAGATTCCTCCTTTTGATAAGGCCAACTACACTTTATGGAAAAAGAAAATGTTGCTGTTTATAAGAATGGCCAATCACCTTTACATTCAGATCCTCAAGAATGGGCCCTTCACTCCTATGGTTAGAGTTAAGGAAACCACAGATGGAGACATGGTTATTCCAGCTCATTATGCTCCCAAGGATCCCTCTGAGTATACTGAAACTGAAAGAGAGAAAGTTTCCCTAGACAGTGCTTTGCAACTGATACTAATTGAGTCACTTGACAATGTAATGTATAATAACATTGTCAACTGTGACACTGCTAAACAGATCTGGGAAAAGATTGAGATACTCTGTGAAGGAACTGAGGAGGTTAGGTCAAATCAAAAAAGGATATTGATTTCTCAGTATGAGGGTTTTATGGCTAAACCAAAGGAAGGGATTATTGATGTGTTTGAAAGGTTTAATAAGCTGATAAATGACTTGCAGCTTCATGATAAATTTTATGATGTTGAAGAAGTGAATTTGAAGTTCTTGCTTACTCTCCCTGATCATTTGGAACAAAAGATCTCTACAATCAGAGAAGGAAGGGATTTGAGTAGAATCACACTAGAAATGCTCTATGGGGTTCTGAAAACCTATGAACTTGAAATGATTCAAAAGAAATCATTAAGGGCTGGTCAAGGATATGTAATGGATGGCTCAAGTGCGCTGATTATGAATGATGGCCATACCTCTAATGATGAGCAAAGATCCCAAACTCCAGAAATTTCTACAAGTGAGAAAAGAGTCAATGACACTAAAGAGCAAGTCATACTGGAATTGGATGAAGAAGATGAGTTCTACACTCTTGATGAGCTTGATGAGCTAGACAAATCAATGGCTTACTTGGCTAGAAAATTCTCTAACATTAGAGTGAAGAAACCAAGATTTTTCAAGAGCAAAGGACAGTCATTCAACAAAGACAGCAGCTGGAAAGGAAAAGGGAAGTACACTCCTGATAGCAAAACTGGCTACAAAACTGGATTTGTTGATAGATCAAACATAAGGTGCTTTAACTGTGATGAGTTGGGCCATTTTACTACAGAATGTAGGAAACCCAAGAAGGCAAATAAAGACAAAGCCTATCTTGAATTGGAATCAAAGTATGATGCACTTCTAAAGAAGCAACAAGGGAAAACTTATATTGCTGAGGGCAAGAGCTGGGATGATTCAGATAATGATGAAGATGAAGAAGTTGGAAACTATGCACTCATGGCCTTGGAGCAAGGAGACTCTTCATCATCTAAATCACAGGTACCAACTTTTACCACAATTGATTTAAATGTGAGTCAATATAAGGAAACTGTTGAAAAGATGATCACAGAAATGTTCCACATTCATACAAGCATGGTTGCTGCAAATGAGGAAGTTAGCAGATTGAAAAAGATCAATGAAAAACTTGAGAGTGAAAAACAAGAGACTGAATTATTGCTGGTTGAGCTTGATGCTGCTAAGCAAGAAAATGCATACTTAAAGAACAAATTAAAGTGTGCAACTGAAATTGAAGCAGTATTGAGAGAAAGGCTGGAGAAGAATGAAGTGAAGCTGAAATCCTTCAAAAATGCTTCTGAGTTGATTGGCCAATATCATAAAAAGAACAAGCCATGTGCAAACATTGCCATTGGTCTTGATTATGAGGGTTTGAACAACAAAAAGAAGTCTGTCAGTGATAAAGGAAAATCAACTGAAACTGAGGATGTTCCAATTATTTTGAAGAAAGTTGAATCACCTTTGTTCAAGGCATGTGAGGTGAACTTCAGTGAAGAAGAGTTGATCATTAAACAGGAGATAGCTGATGAGGACAAGGAAAAGAAAAATGATGAGACAACTCAGTCTTCCATCTCTGTTGAAACACTAAAAGCCAATCAAGAAACTAAGGAGCCTGTGAAGGAGATTAAAGCTGAAAAGGTCAAAAAGAAAAAGAAGAATAGAAATGGAAAGATTGGGATAAACAAAAGCAATAATTTTGCTTATGTTGCAGATGCTCCTAGAAAGAGGTGTGAGAATTGTGGATCAATGAATCACCTAACTCACCTTTGTAAAAAGATTGTTAGCAATCCACCTGAAGGAGTCGCAAGTATAATGAAGCTAAGGCTAATGATCCCTATTCATTTTGTGACAAGTTTGATTGCATTCCCTGCAACATGAAAGTGATGAAGAGTTGCCATAAATTGAGAATTGATCTCATAGAATCAAAATTTGGTTCTATATTTGAAAGGGAAAATGCTCAACAGTCTATGAATTCCATTTTATCTGAACATTCTCATTCTACTTCTGCAAAATCAGTTAACAAGAAGAAAATGCCCAACACAGCTTGGGTAGCTAAACATACTTAATCCTCATTGTGTGCAGGAAAAAGGAAAGAAGGTCATATGGATCATTGATAGTGGATGTTCCAGGCATATGATAGGTGATAAGGCCCTGCTATCACAATTTGAGGAGATGGCTGGCTCTTTGGTGACCTTTGAAGACAACAACAAAGGATTCACAATGGGATATGGCGAGATTGTTTCTGGAAATGTTGTCATTGAAGATGTAGCACTAGTTGCTGGATTAGAAGTAAATCTTCTAAGTGTTAGTCAATTTGCAGACAGAGGTTTTCAAGTTGTTTTTAACAAAGAAAATTGTGCTTTTATTAGTAAAAAGACTGGTGAAATTGCTCTTAAAGGAGTAAGAAAGGGAAGCTTGTTTGTTGCAGACTTAAACTCAACAAATAAGGATGGAGTGTGTTGTTTCTATACCAAGGCATCAGAAGAGCAAAGCAAATTGTGGCATAAGAAGCTATCTCACTTGAATTTCAAAGCAATCAACACCTTAGTCAAGAAAGAGCTTGTGAGAGACATGCCCAGTCTGGAATTTGCTCAACTGGAAGTTTGTGAAGCTTTTCAGAAAGGAAAAATGAAAAGATCAAGTCACAAGTCAAAATCTGTGAATTCTATAAGTGCACCTCTGCAACTTATTCACATGGACTTGTTTGGGCCAGTAAATGTCTTATCCATTTCAGGGAACAAATATGCCCTTGTCATGGTTGATGATTTTTCAAGATACACTTGGGTTGAGTTCATGTACTCTAAAGATGAAACTCCAAACATTATAATTGAGCACATCAAGAAAATTGAGAAGCAAGCTGAAGGAAAAGTTGGTGTGAAAAGATTGAGGAGTGATAATGGAACAGAATTCAGAAACTCAACATTAAGTGAATTCTGCAAAAGCAAAGGCATTGTTCAAGAATTTTCAGCAGCTAGAACACCTCAACAGAATGGAGCAGTTGAGAGGAAAAATAGAACATTGGTTGAAGCTGCTAGAACCTTGCTACAAGATGCTCAGTTGCCAACTAGTTTTTGGGAAGAGGCTGTTAATACTGCATGCTACACTCAAAATAGATATCTCATCAACAAAGCTCATGGCAAATCACCTTACTCAATCATGTCCAACAGGAAGCCTACAGTGAAGCATCTACATGTGTTTGGAAGCAAGTGTTATATTCTAAAAGACAACTCTGAATATATGAGAAAATTTGACTCTAAAGTTTTTGAAGCAATTTTTCTGGGATATTCATTGGAAAGAACAGCCTACAAAGTTTATGTGATTGATCAAAAGAAAATTATGGAAAGCACGGATGTGACTTTTGATGATGACAAGTGTCCAGGCTTGGAATGCCTTGATGTAAATGATGCTGAAGCCCTTGCATTTGAGAATCTAACCATTGATAGTGATTCTGATGAGGAAGATGAAGTTGTGGCACAACAAATGATAAATGAAGAGATCTCTGAACAAAATCATGGGAATGAAAGCTCTCTTCAGACACCTGAATTTGATGGCACAAACTCAGGGGGAGAAGGAGAGAATGGAAATGACAGTCATGGTAATGCTGAAGGAAATGATGAAGGCACTAGTCAACAGACACACACTAGAAAGTGGGATAGGAGTCATACAGTAGAAGCTATTATTGGTGATCCATCAGCTAGTGTGAGAACTAGAAGTGCAACTGCTAATGAATGCCTATATGCATGTTTTCTATCTCAAGTAGAGCCCAAGAAAACTGAAGAAGCCCTATTGGATCCTGATTGGATATGTGTTATGCAGGAGGAGCTGAATCAGTTTGAGAGAAACAAATTTTGGAAATTAGTCCTTGTACCAAAGAACAAAAGCATAATTGGAACTAAGTGGGTGTACAGGAACAAAATGTATGAAAATAGAATTGTTACTAGAAACAAAGCAAGGCTGGTTACTAAAGGTTACTCACAAGAAGAGGGAATTGACTATGATGATACTTTTGCTCCTGTTGCAAGACTAGAAGCAATAAGAATTTTTCTGGCATTTGCTGCACACTCAAATTTCAAGGTGTATCAAATGGATGTCAAGAGTGCTTTTCTTAATGGTGAACTAGAAGAATAAGTTTATATACAACAACCACCTGGCTTTGAAGATCCAAAATTTCCTAATTTTGTTTACAAATTACTCAAGGCTCTATATGGATTGAAACAGGCACCTAGAGCCTGGTATGACACACTGTCAGAATTTCTACTCAAACATGGTTTTACCAGAGGTACTGTTGATAAGACTCTCTTCTACAAGAAGCATGGTGAAGATATGATCCTAGTTCAAATCTATGTGGATGATATCATCTTTGGATCTACAAATGAAAAGTTTTTTCAAAGATTCTCTAGGCTAATGCAGAGTGAGTATGAAATGAGCATGATGGGAGAATTGAGTTACTTCTTTGGCCTTCAAGTTAGTCAAAGAAATGATGGTATTTTCATCAGCCAAACCAAATATGTGAATGACTTATTGAAGAAATTTGGTATGGTGGATAGCTCACCTGCATCTACACCAATGTGTATTGCAACCAAGTTGGATGAAAACAAGAAAGGAAAGAGTATAGATATTTCAAGCTACAGAGGGATGATTGGAGCATTGCTTTATTTGACAGCTAGTAGACCAGACATCATGTTTGCTACTTGTCTATGTGCTAGATTTCAAGCCAATCCAAAGGAATCACATTTGATGGCTGTGAAAAGGATTTTCAGATACTTAAAGGGAACTCCAAACTTGGGATTATGGTATCCTAAGGGAACTGGTTTTGAAGCTGTTGGATATACAGATGCAGATTTTGTTGGATGCAGGGTTGATAGGAAAAATACTAGTGGAAGCTATCAATTTCTTGGTCAAAGACTTGTATCCTGGTATAATAAGAAACAACAATCTGTGTCAACTTCCACAGCTGAGGCTGAATATATAGCTACTGGAAGTTGTTGTGCTCATGTGCTTTGGATTAGAAATCAGCTAATGGACTATGGTCTACTGTTACATAAAATTCCTATTATGTGTGACAATATTAGTGCCATATCTATAGTAGATAATCCAGTTAATCATTCTAGAATAAAGCACATTGATGTTAGGTACCATTTTATCAGGGAACATGCTGCAAATGGTACCATTGAGCTCATTTTTGTTCCAACAGAGAAACAATTAGCTGACATTTTTACTAAACCTTTGGATGAAGCAACCTTCACTAGACTTGTGAGTGAAATTGGAATGCTCAATTCTTCATCCTAAGGTAAGAACTCAGCTAATGTGTTGCAGCAAATTAATTTCTAATAAATCAAACTAGTTTGATTTAATTGGAAATTAATTGAAATATGAATTATAAATATTTCAGAATCTCTGTATATTTATTTTTTGTAAACTCAAAAATTAACTTAGAATATTTCAAATTATAAGTAAACTGCTTAGTTGTTAATTTACATCTTAAATGTGTAAAATTAACACAAAGCAGAATAACAGTACTCAAAGGTATAGAGAACTGAGTTCTCGATAAGTCAAAATGACTTATTGACAAGTCATTTTAGAGTTCCCGAGTGAGTCCTCGATAAGTCTATTTACAGACTTCTCGAATGACTTCTCGATAAGCTCTATTATGACTTATCGATAAGACCATGTAGAGTTCACTAATAGTGTTAATTCACAGAGTTCTCGACAAGGATATTTTGAGACTTATCAATAACTCAGAACTAAAATAATTTAATTCAATGAATTATTTTAGACAAATACTTTTGGAAAATTTATTCTGATTTCAATTTGATTCAATTCAAATAAATTAGAATCATTTTTAGTCCATTTTCGGACAAACTGGGCATTTATCAGAGTTCTCGATAAATCATTTCTTAGTTCTCGAAAAGAATTAATAAGATGACTTATCGAATGTACCTTTTTCAAATTCAAAATTACTTCGCGATAAGTTTAATATCAAACGTTTATTTGACTTCTCGATAAGTATTTTACTTTTTCTATAAATACCCAGACTTCTCGATACATACACTGTACTTACACTTTTTCGAGATCTCAAGTGACCCAGCTTTCAGACAAAAGGCGATTTCTCTCTCGTTTTTGCTCCTTTCTCAAAACTTTTTCTTACCCACTACTTCTACACACTAAAATGGCACAAAACATTGTTAGAGCTATCATTCCAGAGAAGGGAACTAACTTTATTGCTTTTCTTGATGCTAACCAAGCCCCTGATAATTTCAAGGGGTTTGTGAAGTTTCTTTCTGAATCCTATATTGCAGGTGCTTTAACTGCAAGTCCTGTGCTATATTTGGACGTTCTTCATGAATTTTGGACATCAGCTATAACTAGGACAGTTGTTCTAGAGAATGTCAATTCTTTGGTGGTCACCTGCACAATTGGAGGCCAAGAAATTGAGTTTTCAGCTGTTGATGTGAATACATCCCTGGGATTGCCAACTGAGAACTATGGAGAGATGCCAACTGTAGATGAGCTGAGTGAATTCATGGACTTCATCAACTATAGTGGCTCAATCAACTTGGCAAGCCTGAAGAGGACAAACCTTAGGAAGGAATGGTCATTTGTGTTTGATTCTGTAGTGAGGGCTTTCACCTACAGAAAAACTGGCTTTGACAATATCTCAAGTGTGGTGCAGAAGCTGGTGTTCTCAATAGCTCACAACAGGCATCTGAATGTTGGGGCTTTAATTCTGGAGGAGCTGGCTACCAGGCTTACTATGCCTTTGAAGAATAGAGGTAAAGAAATCTTTTTTCCAAGGTTTATTATGTCTAATTTAGCTCATAAAGTAAATGACATACATTTGTTAGCTGATATTGATAGTAGTAGATTTGGCAATTGTAAGCAAGTGTCCAAAATAATATTTGGCTCACTTACTACAAAGAATAAGGTGAGTGTAAGTCTTAGAATCACTCCATTTATGTTGGAGAGATTCAGGACTTATCCTTACCCTATGCCAGACATGAGGGCTCCTCAATTTTCTAGTTCAGCTATGGTTCCCGAGCCTGTGGAAATTCAAACACAGGCACACCAACAGGGACCTTCCAAAGCTGCAGCCCCTTCTTCTAAACCACTAGATGTTAGCAAACCAACCACTTTAGTCTCTCAAAAGACTGAAGTGAGTAAAAAGAAGAGAAAGGAACCAACCCTTGATGTTGTAAATGAGAGTGAAATAATCCAAATTGAACCAGAGTCACCCTTGGTCAAGAGACCAAAGAAGAGTAAGATACCTGAGTTGACCACTCAAAACATCTCTGTGTCCTCCCAAAAGGGCACAGTTGAACAAATGGGGAGTAAACAGTTACTAGATGCATTCTCTCAACAGGGTGTATCTATTGAAAAGAGCATTCACCCCAATGCATCCTGTACTGAGTCAGCATAACCTGTACCTAGAGTTTATGGTAGAAGAAATAAGGATGGCACACACGGTGAGGGCACATCATTTGAAACTCTCTCATCCATTCAGGAGGAGCTGCCAACACTCACAACTGAGCAAACTTTTCTAATCTCTCAAATTTCTTCACCGTATAGAGCACTTGAATATGATTCTCAAGTGCACCAACACTCAAGTGACATGGTTCATGAAACTATGCTCACCACCCAGAACCAACATCTAGATGGTGAGAGGCTACTAGCTGGGGTAGACCTTGATGACACCATCACAAACATGGGGGTTTCATCAGTTTTTACTGAAGACCCCATGGTCACTTTTGCACCTTCATGTGCACAATCAACTTCACAGATGAATAGGTTTGAGGGTAGTACTCTTGAGGGAGATCTATCTAAATCCTCTCCAATTCAATTGCAGGTTCCTCTAGAAGGAACAACTCCCCTTAAAACCCTAGCTGAAATTGCCTTGACAGTTGAAGCTAGGAGTACAATTTCCAATGACCCTGTTATGGGAGAGGCAAGTTCATCACATTTATGTGACAGTGCTCTGCAAGGTGCACAAAGGTTTGAGGCTGGTGTACATGACAGTAACCCAGTCAAATCCTCTCCAATTTCGATGGAGGTTCCCTCTACATGTGGTGAACAACAAACTGTCAAAACCACAGATTTATTTCTGAGTCAAACTGTGACTTCAGTCACAGGTGGTAATCTGGATATTTCTCAACAGCCATCCACATCTCAATCCAGCTAACCACATGTCATGGCTCAATGGCTACAAGATATAGAAGCTCAACCTTCTACAGTTGATGACATGTTGGTAGATCAAATCTCAGGCTTGGCCAATCTCTGTCAGCAATTGCTCACTTCAGACATGGGGAACCAGGACTATCAAGATATAATGTTATGCTTCAATGAAGAGGTTGAACGACAGAAGGAGAAGATAGTAGATGAGGCTGAAGAGGATGACAATGTAGATGCCTGGTTGTCTGATGACCATGTGGCAGAATTGGATGAAGTTTTGGCTAGATTCAGAAGGGAGTACATAACTATCATGGGAAGCAATGCTAAATCTCTCACTCCTCCTGAAGTCTATGATGCCATCATGGATGTGCACAAAGCTCAACTCAAGGTTTTCCATCTCTTTGGAAAGGCCCTTGAAGTAAAATTGACAGGATATGAAGATAAAATCAGGAAGCTGATCAAGAAAAAGATGGATGACATTGTGCCTTCTCAAAAGGACATCAAGAATAAATTCCAGTTTTTCACTGAGCAAATGTCAAGGATGAATCTGGCCTCCATGGAGAAGGAAGTGTCAAATATGAAGAGTTCTTTCAAGGCCCTGTGTGAACAAGTTCAAGCTCATATCACAAATTCAAATGATACAAGGGTCAAGCTAAATCAAATGCATACTTCTAGGTATGAGCCTTCATTTCTTCTCATGGAGGGTGTCAGAAAAGCTGTTGATGAACACTTTGGGTCCTTCTCAGCTACTACAGTCTCCACTACCTCTACTCCTCAAATAAAAGAACTTCAAGATCAAATTTTTCACTTCAAGCTTCCAACTCAGATTTATCCTCACAAGTCAGATCTCTAACCACATTGGTTGAGAGTCAATAGCATGATATTCAGGCCCTAGTGGAGTCCTATAAGCATTTACAAATACAGAATACAGTTGTTTTGGGAGCCATTATGGGAAAACTCAACATACCACTGCCAGCATTGCCTGAAGCTGTAAGACCTGATATAAACATGAAATGTGGTTGTACAAATGAAGATGAAACTACTTGAAGATATGTTCAGTCTAGAGGAACATCTATTTGGAATCTGGAAAAGGTTAAATGTTATCCAGAACTTTTCTGCTATTTACTTTGCATTTATGTTTATATCTTTTTCTTATTTGTTAGTTGAGTTATCCTCTAGGTATTTGTGTGTTACTGTCTAACAAACAAATAGGGGGAGATTGTAAGGCATATGTCATAGCCTATTTGTACATTCGAGGATTTAACTCAACTCAAATAAGAATGTAATAAGTAAATAGTGGATCTACCGTCAAAGAGATCTCGCAAAGTAATATTCGTCAAAGGATTCAGAAACAAGGTTCATCTACAGACTTGAGGACTTAATTCACTGGAAGAAGCTCAAGAAATTGATCAAGCCTCAATGATATAAATCAAGATTGTGGATTTAATCAAGTGACAGAGATCTCGTCAGGGTATCAATTGATTACAGGGATTTAATCTGAAGAAAATCAATACATGAAGAAACATCATAAAAGTTAGTCATTCATGAACCAGACAGTACATCGAGTGTCAACATTGAAGTGGTGAAATGGATTCAGTGATTTTCAGAAGATTGTCAGAAGAGTGGTTGTTGTTCAAGAATAGTATTAATTCTCTATTAATTAATTAAGTCATATAATTTAATTAAGAAAATAAATTATATGTGCAAAGATTAATTTATTGATTAATTGGATTAATTGATTAATTAATTCTGAATTAATATTATGGTTTTTCAGAATTAATTTTGAATTTAAAATCAAAATTAATTCAGCAAAGACAATCTTTTGTATTAGTATGACAATCGGTATGACAATCAATAGTCATACCGAAAGTCATGCCAGTTCATTTAGATTGTCTTGCCGAAAGTCATGTCAGTTCAATAGACTGTCCTACCGAAAGTTCTACCAGTTAAAAAGGATTGTCTTGCTGAGCTATCAGGATTGTCTTTCCAGTTAAATCAAGGATTGATTTAATATAAAAAGTAGCAGCTGATTTTCTAAAGACAGAGCATTGAATATCAAATTAACAGAAGAACACAGAACACAAGTCAACAAACAAGAACTCAGCAGAAAAGAGAAGCAAAATATTTCATCCTTCATCTGCAAACTTCAAGATCATAATTTCTAGTTTGTAAAGTTAAATCCAATCAACTAGAAATCATTCTCTTGTTCTTGTGTAAGTATCTAGCGGATCAAAATCCCTAGAACTTAATCTCAAATTGCGTTTAGCATTTGAATCTTTTTATTACAAAAATAGAAAAAGTTCATGTCAAATTTATTCTAGATTTGTGATAATTAATTTGAGATTAATTCCTTGTAATCGATACAGTTGTTGTAACACCTTTCAAGTTTAATAATATTCCTATTTAACTTGAATTTTGTTTCACTTTTTTATTCCGCATTTAATTCGATTATTCGGTACTGTTTGTATTCAACCCCCCCTTCATCAAACACATTGGGACCTAACAATTGGTATCAGAGCCTTGTAATTAACTAACAAATGAAGATCCTAGACTTTTGTGATTTTTCAACTCCTTGAATTTTTATTTATTCAAAAATTCATAATAACTTCACAAAAAGTTGAAACCGTTAAAATTCCACTATTTGATAAAGAAAATTACATCATGTGGAAGAAGAAGATGCTATTATTTTTACAAGTTGCAAATCCCAAATATCTGAACTTGTTAAAGAAGGGTCCAAAAACTCCGATGGTTATTGAACCAGAGGTGATAGTAGATGATGTTGTGATTACCAAAGCTAGAACCTATCCAAAAGAGCCTAAAGATTTTACTCTTGCTGAAAAGGAAGAAGCCTCCTTGGATGCCAGCCTTCAATTAATATTAATTGATTCCCTTGATCCCTTGATGAACAGACATGTGATGAACTGTAAAAATTCCAAACACATGTGGGAAACTATTGAGGTGATTAATGAAGGCACAGAGGAAGTTAGGGAGAACAAGTTGGAGATCCTAACCTCTGAGTATGAACATTTTAAATCAAATCCAGGAGAAGGAATTACAAAAGTGTTTGAGAGGTACAATGCATTGATCAATATCCTGAACATAAATGGAAAATATTATTCAATCAGGGAGGTCAACAAAAAGTTCCTTTAAACACTGCCAACTCATCTTGAACATAGAATCACTGCCATTAGAGAAGCTAGAGATCTGAGTGAGATTTCTTTGGATAGACTCTATGGTGTGTTAAAAACCTATGAGTTGGAGCAGATTCAGCAAAAGGAAGTCTACGGGAAAGATAGAATGATCAGCACATCTACTGTTCTTGTAGCTGAAGGTCAACAACAACAACAACAACAATCTCAACAGTCGGAAAGAATGGTACAGTTTTCCAAGGCTGAGGAAAATGTGTTAGTAACAGAATATGATCCTCCTACTACAAATCAATCCAGTGATGATTTTTATTCCTTGGAAGAGCTGGAGCAATTGGAAGATGAGTCAATGGCCCAAATTTTCAAGAGATTCTCCAATGTCAGATTCAAGAGAAATCCTAAGTTCAAGTACAAGTCCAACTACAACAAATTTCAGAAAGGTGGATCTTCATCCTCTAACACCAACAGTGGTGGATACAAAATAGGGATGGTTGATCGGAGCACCATCAGATGCTATAACTGCAATGAGTTGGGACACTTTGCCACAGAATATAGGAATCCAAAGCAAGTAAGGAAAAACTCTTATGATTCAAATCAGAAGAGTAACTCTGAAAGGGCTTATCTGGCAAAGGGAAGAAGTTGGGATGATACTGATAGTGAAGTTGAAGAAGAAGGGAATCTTGCTCTTATGGCTATTGATGGAAAAGCTTCATCGTCAAGAAAAGAGGTAAAATTTACTGATGCTGAATTAGTTTATTATCTAGAAGGTTTCTTAGATTGTGCTCGTCGTGATAATGAACTGTTAAGTCAGCAGATCAAAGACCTTGAGAAAGAGGTCAATGAATTAAGACTTGTGCACATTAATCAAGACAAGTTAAAAGAACAAGTATCTTTTCTAGAGAATAGAGTTGACTGTTATAGATAACTCGAAACTATTCTCAAAGACAAGATCACCAAAACTAAGGTTAGAGCCTACTTCAATTCTTGTTTGAAGGCTAAAGAGTTCTACAGTAAGCAAGCTGTTAATCAAACATCTGGAATAGGTTATGATTACAATACTGCTATTGGAGAATTAGGCATAAACTCCCCTCCTCATGTCTATGCTAAAGGTAAGGAAGTACCACATGTGCTTAAGGGTGTTGATGAACCCCTCTATAAAGCATCAATTGCTGAACCATTTGATGCGACCTCTTTTGTTATTCAAGAAAAAATACGTGTTGAAGATCATGCTAATGAGAAGGTTGTTTCCGAGTCAAGTGTGTCGAAAGTTCTAGTCAAAGTTGTGAAAGAAACTGAGACTAACTCAGACACACATGAGTTGGATAACAAAAATGCCATGTCTACCATGCATAAATTGCCTGCTGTTAATCACTCTCATAAAGCATGTGGTGGTGTTAATTGTATGTCTTGTGCTTTTAATTTGATGTATGCTTATTTTAATGGTAAGCGTGTTTCTAGTGATAAGACTACTCCTCGTCAGCATGTGAATAATAAGAAGCATGATAGCTCTAAGACTGCTAGTCCTTCTAAGGCTAGAAAAGAGACATTTGTGCCAAAGCCTAAACAGAAATTTGTGAAGGCTGTTTATAAGGTCAAATATTCAGTCATTGAGAAAGTTGAGACCATTAAAATTAAAAATGTTATTTTGCCTGACAAAGGATAATTCTACAAGTATGCCGGGCCCAACCAAGTTTGGGTTCCGAAGAAGGTCTAATCCATTTGAAGTGCAGGGCAGTAAACAGGTGGAACCGGTAGTGTGGATTCTTGAAAGTGGATCATCAAGACATATGACCGGAGATAGAGCCTGCTATCAAATGTGGTTGAGAAAGCTGGCCCACTGGTTACCTTTGGAGATAACAGCAAAGGTTTATCCGAGGGATATGGCTGCTTGTAAGCTGGTAATATTATCATTGAAATCAAACTTTTTTCTACATTAGTGATTTCTTATTTCATGTAAAATCCTTTGAAATCACTATTGTACATCATTTCTCTCAAAAGATTAAATGTATAATTTTCATTCATTATATATCTTAAGTACATTTTATCTCTCTATTGCCATATGCTCTGTGATACAGGTTCAGTCTCCAATGACTTTATTTCATTGACAGTCATGAGGTTGAAAACCCACAACATCTATCCCAGACTGTAAAGACAAACACAGAAACAGAACCAACCAACACTCTCTTACCACTAAATATAGTATGAATGAGCGTGAGGGAGATAGTGCCTTAGTGCACCACATAAGGAAGGTTCTGTAGTCAACCCAGTAGCTCTGTCTCCTACATAGATGAGTAGTATTTAAACCGAGACAACTGCTAGCCCCCATACATCTTCTCAAAAAGATGTAATGGCTGAAAAGGCACAAAAATAGTTACTAGATTCATTCTCTCAACAGGGTGCGTCTATTGAAATTTGCCTGTCGGCCAAGGTATCTGATGTAGTGTCACCACTTCAAATATAAAAAATTCTTGATGCACAAGGAAAGGTTACACACACAAAGGATGAGTTGACGGAAACAAGAGTTTCGACCATTTTAAGGTCAGATTCGATTGTTCAAAGTTCGTTAATGGATCAATTGCCTTTACAGGTGTTAAGAGAGGATACTGATCCAAAATCCATATATCAGTGGTCAATATCTACCTCCCCGGGCTTAAATCCCCTGGATGCATCTGCGGATAGTGGATCTGACATAGGTGCAGATCGGCAACTTATTGACAATGATTCAGATATAACGTGATGAGTCACAAGGAAATGTCTTCACAGACATTAGAAGGGAACCTTGATCTTTATGCTAAATTCTTTGGATCATTGTTTACCTTCCCAGAATTCAAATCTGGAACCCTAAAAGGGAAACTAGCAACTTGTAGATTATGACTCAGATTCATCTGACGATTTTAACAAGGATGGGGATTTGTGAACTCCCATTGCACCACATGTGACCTCCTTAAGGATGGCTAAGGTGATTTTCCTTGCAGGTACAGCTGATTTTTGGAGCTATGAGTGGAGTGATACACTTGTGAGAATGAGTGTAAACACGAGTGGAGAGAAGAGTGAAACACATGTGAGGTACACTAAACAGAATCACACACTCACAGTGAGGAAGAAAGAGAAACTACTTGTTATTTCTTTTCCAACCAAGTGAAATATGAGAACTCCTTCAGACGACGGCATACATTCCTTCTTTAAGGGGGAGATAAAAGCTTAAGTAATAGTTTGGAGGATTTCTCAACTAAGGGGGAGAAATAGCAGGGAGAAAGAAAAAGATCCAACATGTACACTACACCACACCATTGTTGTTTGTAACTACGGATCCTATTGTACGAGAGAGGTGGTAAATACAAGATAATTTTCTAGTAAGGGAAGAAGCTGTTTTCTAAAAGGGGAGTACCATTGGTTTTTATCCGCGGATCCTATTGTACGGGAGAGGTGGTAAACGAAGGTGATCTTCTTTAATCAGTTGATTCTCATAGGGGAAGAAGCAATACAGATTTATGCTTCTCAACAGGAAATGTGGTTGTACAAATGAAGATGAAACTACTTGAAGATATGTTCAGTCTAGAGGAACATCTATTTGGAATCTGGAAAAGGTTAAATGTTATCCAGAACTTTTCTGCTATTTATTTTGCATTTCTGTTTATATCTTTTTCTTATTTGTTAGTTGAGTTATCCTCTAGGTATTTGTGTGTAATTGTCTAACAAATAAATAGGGGGAGATTGTAAGGCATATGTCATAGCCTATTTGTACATTCGAGGATTTAACTCAACTCAAATAAGAATGTAATAAGTAAATAGTGGATCTACCGTCAAAGAGATCTCACAAAGTAATATATGTCAAAGGATTCAGAAACAAGGTTCATCTACAGACTTGAGGACATAATTCACTGGAAGAAGCTCAAGAAATTGATCATGCCTCAGTGATATAAATCAAGATTGTGGATTTAATCAAGTGACAGAGATCTCGTCAGGGTATCAATTGATTACAGGGATTTAATCTGAAGAAAATCAAGACATGAAGAAATATCACAGAAGTTAGTCATTCATGAACCAGACAGTACATCGAGTGTCAACATTGAACTGGTGAAATGGATTCAGTGATTTTCAGAAGATTGTCAGAAGAGTGGTTGTTGTTCAAGAATAGTATTAATTCTCTATTAATTAATTAAGTCATATAATTTAATTAAGAAAATAAATTATATCTGCAAAGATTAATTTATTGATTAATTGGATTAATTGATTAATTAATTCTGAATTAATATTATGGTTTTTCAGAATTAATTTTGAATTTAAAATCAAAATTAATTCAGCAAAGACAATCTTTTATGTTAGTATGACAACCGGTATGACAATCAATAGTCATACCGAAAGTCATGCCAGTTCATTTAGATTGTCTTGCCGAAAGTCATGCCAGTTCAATAGACTGTCCTACCGAAAGTTCTACCAGTTAAAAATGATTGTCTTGCTGAGCTATCAGGATTGTCTTGCCAGTTAAATCAAGGATTGATTTAATATAAAAAGCTGCAGCTGATTTTCTAAAGACAGAGCATTGAATATCAAATTAACAAAAGAACACAGAACACAAGTCAACAAATAAGAACTCAGCAGAAAAGAGAAGCAAAATATTTCATCCTTCATCTGCAAACTTCAAGATCATAATTTCTAGTTTGTAAAGTTAAATCCAATCAACTAGAAATCATTCTCTTGTCTTGTGTAACTATCTAGCGGATCAAAATCCCTAGAACTTAATCTCAAATTGCGTTTAGCATTTGAATCTTTTTATTACAAAAATAGAAAAAGTTCATGTCGAATTTATTCTAGATTTGTGATAATTAATTTGAGATTAATTCCTTGTAATCGATACAGTTATTGTAACACCTTTCAAGTTTAATAATATTCTTATTTAACTTGAATTTTGTTTCACTTTTTTATTCCGCATTTAATTCGATTATTCGGTACTGTTTGTATTCAACCCCCCCTTCTACAAACACATT
This sequence comes from Apium graveolens, assembly GCF_009905375.1. Lineage (NCBI taxonomy): Eukaryota > Viridiplantae > Streptophyta > Magnoliopsida > Apiales > Apiaceae > Apium > Apium graveolens. The sequence goes on from NC_133650.1 coordinate 302,103,375, forward strand.
GGGACCTAACAATACCTTCATTCAAGCCACCCCATAAAACACACTTCAAAGCAGTTGGAATAGGTCCAAAAGAAACCAAGGTCAAGAGAAGATTCAGAAGACAAAGAAGACAACTGATAGCTGAATTTCCCAATGATCATGGATTTGGTGAAAAGGCCATATGGAACAGATATAATCAAGATGATTTCAAACCTCTAAATGTTGTTGATTCAGATGAAGACTACTTCCAACAGCTAGCTGAAAGGATGGTCAGAGTTTTGGTTGTTAACATCAAAGAAGTTATAATCTACTACAGTGATGGGTCCTTTGAACAGCTTGGAAATAGACTAATGGATTCTCTCTCAATTGTTGAACTGAAAAGGGTGCTAAGCTTGATGAATGGTAAAGATACAACCACTAAGGCATGGAGAACAGCAGTGTTTGTGGTTAACAGAGAGGATATGAGAGATGAGCATAGAGCTTTGCTAGCTGAAAAGAGGATAAAGTATGAGCATGACATTGATGAGTATATTAGAAGATCAGAAGAGTTGACGGAAGCAGGCAAGAGCAAAATATCAAAGGATGGAAGATTTCTGAATGTAAAAGCTGGTTCTTTGCCAAGATACATGATAGGGATGTTAGCTAGTTATTCTAAGCCAGATTTGCTGAAACTAATAGAGGCTCTAACTGACACCCCCATCCTAGAAGAATTAGAAATACTTATGCAGATTAAGAACATAATTGAGAAAGGATCAGAAAGCTTAGTCTTTACTTAATTATTATAAACTGTCAAATATCCAATGTACAAGTGTTGTATCAGCTTTTGTAATGTTTTATTTTCATTCTTTAACTTGGGGTTAGTCTTGTTAACATGCATGAATTTGTGATAAGCAGTCTTCTTACAAATTGAGGGAGATTGTTGTGCAAGACATGCCTGTATCATAAAAAGACTAAGTCATATTGACAACCCTAAGATTAGTTGTATTGTAACCTTAATCTGTAATCTATACTTGTAACACTTAATGTCTGTAAAATGTAAATGGAGCAGACTAGAGCATTTTTCCCTAAACAGTGTCAAACCTAAGAATTCTTTCTGGAAGAAGATCAAGAAGGTCATGCCTCAGAAGAATTATGAAGAAGCTTGGAGTAGAATAAATCTGTTTGGTGAAAAATATTCTAAGTCAAGATCTCTACAAGTCACATATTTAGTGTTATAGAGAAGTCATTCGAGAACTCAGAAAGACCTATCGAGAACTCATGAATTGCCTATCGAGAACTCAGGAATTGCCTATCGAGAACTCAAGAATTGCCTATCGAGAACTCAGGAATTGTCTATCGAGAACTCAGGAAATGCTATTGGAGATATCGACAAGTCAGATACCCATTCGAGAACTCAGAGATATCGACAAGTATACATTCATTAGAGAACTCTGAGTTATCGATAAGCCAAAGTCCATTAGAGAACTCTGAGTTATCGATAAACCAAAATTCACTAGAGAACTCAGAGTTGTCGATAAGTCAAGTCAACAATGAAGTTTCAGAGATATCGACAAGCCAACATGCCTATCGAGATGTCGAGTTCTCTACAGCTTAATTGGAGATCTCGAAGTAAAGAAATTTCTCTAAGTACAGAATTACAGAACAGTTCAATATCCAAGGTTGCAAATCAACAAATAATTCACACAGCTGGATTGACAAGTCTACAAAAAGCAGCTTGAGAGATGTGCAAGATTAATGGTAAAGATTAACTGACAAAGGAAGATTAAAGTGAACACGGGATACTAAAGATATGCTAAGCCAGAAATGGAAGATCTGTTTTTCTATAAATAGAAATGACAAGTGACAGTTTAGAAAAGCTAATAGCATGTCTTATTACACACTGTGTAAACCAGCAGTTAACTGAGTTATAAAGTTAACATTGGTCCTTAGTCAGTTGTAAGAATTCAGATTAGAAATTGTATTCTCTCTCAAGAAAGAAGCTAAGTTCTAAACCAAGAACTTAGAGATGTTGTAGCAAAACACTGCTTGATTTTTAATATAAAATTAAGTGAGTTTTGAAGATCTTTGTTTTACATATTTGCATTGTTATTTATGTTTAGCATCTATTCTAAAAAATCATTGATAACAACCAACTGCTAAACCCAAAGTCGATCAAAAAGTAACCATTTAAGCCAAAACACATTCCCCCCCCCCGTATTGTATTCATATCTAACAATGTCCTTGACCAGATCTCAATGATTTTCTTTGAATCATTTTTAGTTCATATATTTTAAAAATTCCATATAGAACTTCCAGTGTTATTCTGTTCAAGTCTCTCCCTTCCCTGATTGTTGAGATATTTTGTTCCAAATGATCAGGGAGAGTAAGTAAGAACTTTAAGTTCACTTCTTCAGCTCCATAGTATTTGTCATGGAGCTGCAAGTCATTTATCAGCTTATTGAACCTTTCATACATATCATTTATACTTTTTTTTGGCTTGGCCATGAAACTCTCATATTGTGATATCAGTATCCTTCTTTGGTTAGATCTAACTTCCTCAGTTCCTTCACAGAGTGTTTCAATCTTTTCCCAGATTTGCTTGGCAGTGTCACAGTTGATAATGTTGTTGTACATCACATTGTCAAGTGACTCTATCAATATCAATTACAAGCCACTATACAGGGAAACTTTCTCCTTTTCAGGCTCAGTATACTCAGAAGGGTCTTTTGGAGCATAATGAGCTGGAATGACCATATTACCATCAGTTGATTCTTCAACTCAAATAATAGGTTTGAAGGGCCCATTTTTGAGAATCTGAATATAGAGTGGATTGGTCATCCTGATAAACATCAACATTTTCTTTTTCCAAAGAGTGTAGTTAGCTTTGTCAAAGGTAGGAATTTTGATGCTACTGATTTTCTGTGTATTCATTCTTCCAAGATCTTGAATCTGTTTACTTTCAGATTTTGCTCTGATACCACTTGTTAGGAAATGAATAACACACAGGGGGGTGAATGTGTTTTACTGTTTTTATGCTTTTCTTGAACTTTTTATGGTTGAACAAAGTAAATTAAATCTTGTAGTGAAATGTGTTACTGCAGAAATTAAACATGCAATAATAAGAACACGGATCTTTTCAAAACTCACTTAATTTTATATAAAAATTAAGAATATTTTGTTACAAAATTTCTAGGCTCTTTATTGATAAAGAGCTTAGCTTCTTCTTGGGAGTGTTACAAGATTTTTTATCTAAATTGTTACAACTGAATAAAGGACCTGTGTTAACTTTATAATTTAGTTAATTGCTGGTTTACACAGTGTACAATAAGACATGCTATTTACTTTAGTAAACTGTCACTTGTCATTTTCATTTTAGGAAAAGTGTATCTTCCATTTATGGCTTAGCATATCTTAGCATCCTGTGTTTATTTTGATCTTCCTTTGTCAGTTAATCTTCACCATTGATCTTGCACATCGTTCAAGCTGCTTTTTGTAGACTTATCAATCCAGTTGTTTGGATTGTTTGTTGATTGTAGATCTTGGATATTGAACTGGTCTGCAATTTTGTACTTTGAGATTTTACCTCAAGATCTCCATTTGGTCTATAGAGAACTTGACATCTCGATAAGTATATTGGCTTATCGAGATCTCTAATACTTCATAGTTAATTTGAATTGTAGAGGTCTTTGAGTTCTCTATAATAGAATTTGGCTTGTCGAGATCTTTAGTCTTCATATTTTCACTTTGACTTATCGATATTTCTGAGTTCTCTAGCGGTTTATTGAATTATCGATAACTCAGAGTTTTCTAGTCATATTTGACTTATCGATAACTCAGGGTTCTCTAGTGAATTTTGGTTTATCGATATCTCTGAGTTCTCTAGTGGAATTTGACTTATCGATAACTCGGAGTTCTCTAATGAATGTTGACTTGTCGATAACTCTAAGTTCTCTAGTGAAGAAATGACTTGTCGATATCTCCAATCTTCATGTCTTTAATTTGGTTTGTCGATATCTCTGTGAGTTCTCTATAAGCTTTTATGACTTCTCGATAAGTCATTTGGAGTTCTCGAGTGACTGCTCTATAACTCTAAATCTGTGACTTGTAGAGATCTTGACTTAGAATATTTTTATCAAAACAGATTTATTCAACTCCAAACTTCTTCAAAATTATTCTGAGGCATGATCTTTTTCCAGATAGAATCCTTAGGCTTGATACTATTAAACAAAAAGACTCCAGTCTGCTCCTTTTTCATTTTTACATACTTTAGAAGTTACAAGTACAAATGCAAACTAAGATTACAATACAACTTACTTAGGGTTGTCAATTTGACTTAGTCTTGTTAAAGTACATACATGTCTTGCACAACAATTTGCATTTAGGTAACTACTGTTAACACGCACTAACCGAATGAACGGAAGTTTATTCAAATTTTTAAATTTTTAAATTTTAAAAATTTCTTAAAAATAATTATTTCAAAAACTTTATAAATTTATAGATATTTTTTTAAAAAAATAAATACGTAAAAAAGAAAACTAATTAATCTATTTAACAAAAATAAAACTAACGGATTTAGGTAAAAAAATAACATAATTATTTAGCAAAAAAAATTAATGGATATATTTAGAACAAAAAACTAACATTAGGAAAAAGTTAAAAAAAATTAACTGATTTATTTAGAAAAGGAAACGAAAACAACTAACTGGTTTATTTGAAAAAACTAATAAAATATAAAAAAAAACTAACAAATTTCGTTAAAGTCAAAGTTGATATAATGTTTGTGCAATTTTTTATTGTTTAATTACGAAATTCCAAGTTAAGTGTAGTTCACTGAGTTATTAATACAAGCATATAACCCGTGTGATGCATAGATTGCTTTTAACATTCGATAGTTTTTAATAATATATTTTATAATAAAATTTTCAATAGTTGAAAAATAAATTGAAGAATAGAATAAGTTATAACAATATATTTTTTATAATAATTTGAGAGTTGACTGAAAATAAATAAAATAATATAATATGTTGTTCACAGGACCCGAGCCCTGAACATGTGGAAATTGTTAAAATAAAGAATATAAAAGTTTAAATATAATAAGTGGTTGACGGGGTTCGAACCCTGAATTCATGAGAGTAGTTTAAATATTAATATAATAATATTTTATTATTACATTCAACGGTTCTCATCTTTTTGACTTTAGATATGACGGTTGTTATTTGTCGTACCAAACAACTATACCGAGTAACTGACTACCAAATAGAGGGTATTATGCTTATAATAGTATAATATAGATAGAAGTTTTTTGAGTTTAATAATCTACTTATAATTATAATTCGGTGATGAGTAAGAGTGATTTTTTAGCTAACCCAAATATTAAATATACGAAGGTAGGTAAAATGCAAAAACAAGAAATAAGTTGGGGGGCAAAGGGCGATAAACACGAACACAACCTTGACCCAGATCCAAACCAAAAATAGTGGGCGACCCCCAAACCACTTGACAAACACCCCCCTCAATTGTCATGATCTAACCATAACCCATGGACTCTACCCCAACCCCTGTCCCTGTTTCCACGCCCATCACCGATCATCTCAATCCCCCTTCTCATCACCCTGTTTCCAAACTCCCTGTCAAACGCAAAAACCAAATCTCTCTCCCCGACTCCTTTTCTCGCCGAGATTCTCCCTCCAAATTCCACCGTGTTTGGACCGAGCCTGACGAGATCCTGTTTCTCCAGTCTCTCGTTAATTCCCCTCCTCTCTCCTTCCCACGCGATCTCCACGTCTTTTTCACGAGTTTTTTGAATAATATATCCCGTACCTATTCCAAATCTCAGTTATCTGAGAAGCTTCGACGGTTGAGAAAGAAGTGGCGTGTGGTGTCCACGCGTCTCTCTAAGGGACTCCATTTGAATCGCTTGTCTCCTCATGATAAGATGCTTTTTGAGCTTTCGGAGATGCTCTGGCATCCTAATTACGCCAAAACGTCGCCGTTTGGGGCTTCTTTGCCCTCGATCACGGCTCCGATGATTACGATGACAGTAACAAGTGATGTTAATGTAATTGAGGATGATAAATGTGGCGGTGTCGAGTGTGATAAGGATGAGAATTGTTGCGTTGATGATGCGAAATTGGAGGAGAAATTGAGTAATGGTGGGAATGAGATTGGGAGAATTGTGGCGAAAACGGTTGTGGATGTGTTTGATGAGTCGGTGAAGTTTGTTAAGTCGGGGAAAAGGTTTTGTTACGGAGGAGGAGGAGGAGAGGGACAGTGTGAGAGTTTCGACAAGAGATGGCGGGAGCTGAGGGTTGTTGAAATGGAAGTGTTGGCGCAGCGATTGAGGTTGGCTGTTGAGGATTCTATCATGAAGCGATAATTGATAATTTAGGTGTTTTCCTTTTCTTAACTGTTTGTAGTTTGTATACTGCGAATATATGATCCTTCTGTTAGAGAAGGATGTTACCTTTGTCTCGAGATTTTAATATATATATGTTATGTCTTGTGTTGGCTGACTAGTACATTTGCTACTTGTGTTGCACTTGTTTTTGTGTGTTGTTCGTTTGTGCATGTTTTTTTCAGAATTTTCTCTTGTGACATGGATACTTAGATAGTTAGGTAGAGTAAACCTTAAGTGCAGTTCACGTATAAAATTATTAAATTAGGGATTAGGGACAGAGGATCATTGATAGTCTGTTAAGTGATGAATAATGCCATGGATTAGTTTTAGTACAGGCTTCAGTTATCTTAGTATAAAACTGGGGAATGGTCTCTTCTGGTTCTCAGAATGGTGGTTTTATTAGGGGGGACAGTATGCACATTTTTTTATGAACTGTTGCAGACATTGTGTTTCAATAGCAGGATTGCACATAACTTAACCACGCTGCATATTAGAATTTTCATTACTTGTACATAGTAGTAGGATTGTCCATGTACGAGCTGAGAGAGACTGTCATATTAACACAGGTCCCGGGAGTTACAGAATGTCCTTACTGAATCTTGTCATCCTGAAGAGCCCCCGTGTAAGAAAGGAACCCAGTGTAAGAAATTCTAAAGTTCCCCAAATGGAGGTTGTGTATGTTGAGTGCTTTCTTTGAAAGCCGATATCATTTTCTTTAGCATCTGTGGCGAGCTTTTATAGGTGTAAATGGCAGCATTGTTTTCTTTAGCATGTTACAGTGTCCAACAGAGATGGCAAGGTCGAGCCCACTTTGGCTTTTCTTGAGTTGGACTATTGACATGGCTTCCTGGCCAAGTAAAAATCTAGCAAGCTGCACTGCCTAGATTTTTTCTCCTGCAGATGGACGCAGGGACAAAGGTTGATTCTTGGAGATTATAACTTGTGGGACACCCAACGGATCTTGACCTACCACTCTATGATCAAAGATTAAAGTAGAAGTTTCATTTCATGGGAGTTCTATGCAAAATTTCATCCTAAAGTTCATATACAAGTTACTCACAGCTACCGGAAAACGATCCATGCCCCCACATGAGGTAGAGCATGTTTTACTCAAGTCTGTTCCTTTTACCATAAGCTAGTGATATTGAATTGAGGATTCAATTATCACAGTGATACTTATACAAGTTCTTTTAAGATAATTTTGGAATTAGTTCTTGTTTAGAAGATTAGGGATGGGGTTGTAGCTCACCTCGGGTGAATGTAATCCAACATCGTTGACTTAGCACACATTGAGGAAAAGAAGTAATTGAGGCAACCGGATCAGTCTCTTTGAAAGATTGAAATGCCCCTATATTCACATCAATTTTCAATGGTCACGGCCAGAGGTCGCGGCCCTTGATAGCTAGGACCTAGGAGGACCCGGACCCTTCATCTTGATGCATTGAAGAAGTTGTGTAACAACAATTCTTGACCAAGCTCAACTTTCTTAAAGACGGATCACAGTATTAAGTGGGGACTAGTTGAAACTTGATTACTCCCTGTTTACACTTTCCTTTTTGGGATGTCCCATCCAATTGTTTACATTTCAAAACTTTCAAAAATAGTAAAGTTTTTATAGTTTTTAAATTAACTACATCCACTATTTTCCTCCACTATAACCACTTTATACATATAATATTAATCGGTCCCACTACTTTACTCATTTTTTCAACTTTTTTCCACTATTTTATCATTTTTCTTAAACTCCGCGCCCCACCCAAATGTAAACATTTGGGAGGGACGGAGGGAGTATAATTTATAAATTTATAATATATATGCAATTTTTGCTCACACTTGACATATTTTAAGACTATTATAAAGTAAAGTTTTATAATATATTTTTATAATTTTCTGTTTCACTATAAAAATTTAAATATTATATTTTTATTCAAAAAATATTCAAAATTATTTAGAAAACCATATTTTACGGGAGTCTTATAATACGTGCCGATCACCTATCTCACAATATAAATGTAAAGAATTTAGAGGCACGGAGGGGAGTAGTAGGAGTGAATACTTTGTAAATAATTTTATATATATATATGTAGATCGATGAACATGAGTGCTTTTATGAATTTTATGTGCCCTGTGATTTATGAGTGAGTTGAAAGCTATAAGTTTTAATGTTTCAACAGACACCAAATACCTATTACTTCCCTCTGTCCCTCCCATTTGTTTACACTTTTCTTTTTTGGATGTCCCTTCCAATTGTTCATTTCAAAACTTTCCAAAAATGGTAAGGTTTTTATAATTTTTAAAATAACTACATCCACTACTCCTCTCCACTATACCCACTTTATACATATAATATTAATCGGTTCCACTACTTTACTCACTTTTTTAACTTTCCTCCACTATTTTATTATTTTTTTTAAACTCCGCGCCCCACCCAAATGTAAACATTTGGGAGGGACGGTTTACATTTGGGAGGGACGGAGGGAGTACTATGTACACAACCCACCAGTAATAATAAAAAAGGAAAAGGGGGCAGTTTTCAAGTCCAAAACCCATATTAACAACACTACGTACATTTCCATTATTAAAAATAGAACTCCCTCTTCTGTCCCATTCTATACGAGCAACTTTCCTTTTTTGGATGTACCAAAAAAAATGAACCTTTCATTTATAATATTTATTTAAGATTATCACAATCACACATTTATATAATACACTTACTTTAACATCCACTAACTCATTTTTATAGTTCACACCAAAGTCAATCATTAATTTCTTAAAAACTGTTCTAATCAAACAAGCTCATACATTATGGGACGGAGGGAGGGAGTATAATTTTACGGATGAATGTCCTTTGTTTTAGATACACATATTAAAGTGAAAAAATTCAATATTTCTACTTAATAGTATTGAACTTCACTTTTTTATAACAATAAAAAAAATAGTCTATTTTGTTTGCAATAATGAAAAATAATATTTTATACAACTTTAGCTTTTACCTATACCTATACAATTTTAGCTTTACACAACAAAGTTTGAATTATTAACTTGATATAGATGTCAAAAATTGAAGAAATTTCTGTTAGTGAAACCAGAAGTATTTCTCATTGTTACTATTAATATTAACTTTTTTCGTTTCAAAGATCTATCTAATATAATATCAAGATCCTAAACATTGGAGATTAGAGTTAAAAACAAGTAACATGCAAAAGTTGACAATAATAATGACCAGGACAACAAACGGTAAAACCGCCGGTTTTGGGCAAGTAATCTCATGTGATTTTATCACCCAATTTTACGCCTTACATAACGCATTCTTCTACAAATCTTTCCCTATAAATTAAAACACTCCCAACTTCATTCACATTCATATTGTTCAGCTCCTAGCAGCTACTTTGCGCTGCTTAGAGATGTCGAGGGGACGAGCATTGTTGATTTTCTCGTTGCTGTTCTTGCTTGCCGCATTCAACGTTGTCGAGGTACATAAACAGGATAACAGCATCGCTTGTTTTTTGTTGTGGTGCTAATGTGATTGTACTGATGGAATTTGATTTGGTTTGAATACAGGGATACAACAGGTTGCGGCCAAGAGATTGCAAACCGAGATGCACGTATAGATGCTCAGCGACTTCTCACAGAAAGCCCTGCATGTTTTTCTGCCAGAAGTGCTGTGCCAAGTGCCTCTGTGTTCCTCCGGGCACTTACGGCAACAAACAAACATGCCCTTGCTACAATCGCTGGAAGACTCAAGAAGGCCGTCCTAAATGTCCTTGATCTGTCTTTCATTCATCTATCATTGTCTTTTATCTTTCCCCAGATGTTAGTTCCATCAAGAAGTTTAGAAGAATATGACAATGGATACTGCTGTTAGTATCATTTTGCAGTGTCGTAACTTATTCACTATTACTCTATCTTCACATTCTTCCGTATTTACAATATATAACAGTAAGCGAAGGATTTATAAGTTACAAGCTATTTTGTATAAGTTGACTTGTTAGAGTATTACATATATACAGGGACTTTTCAAGTGAATACAAGTGCAGATGCACATTGTAACATCAACACAAAAAAATAAATCATGCGGAAGATATACTTATTTTCACTTATCATACCCTATACCAGTCTATATATACAAAACATTAAAAGGAACTTTAGTATTGGTGGTGGCAAGATTAGTCAGTGCTGCGCTTTCTACCCAGTATCTGCTGAAAATGCTGTAAAAATAAAAGGTGTGAATTTGGATTTCCCATGGTATATTCTCCCCTCTGCTTCTAATGGCGACCGCCATATGATTGTCCTTAATCCCCTTTACTTGTATCCTGTGTTTGTGGAAGATATATGATGTGCAATAAACAAGGCCTGCATGACCTTCGGGACAAGTAGCTGAATCCAGACCTCTAACTTTATACTCAGGTATGATCAGGAAACTAAAAGCAAATCAAGTGTATCAACATAGAAAGAGTAACTTTATACTCAGGTATGATCAGGAAACTAAAAGCAAATCAAGTGTATCAACATAGAAAGAGTTTGACCTGATAGCAGCCTTTGTTACAAGCAACTAAAACGGTCAAGACTCACAATTCACAAGACTATACTAGTTCTGCACCAGACTATACTTAAAACCTATACTTGTTCTGGAGTCAAGTTTTTACACTATATCCTCGATCACAATTCACAAGACTCGCAGGATGGCTGCAGAAGCAATTCTACCTCTCTAAAAAGAAATAATCAAATTATATTCTTACTGTCACTGGACAGAATTTGTTTATTAAAAACATAGAACCATATATTTTCACTTGCCTTTGTTAACTGTCCTTTTCTTAGTACTAGCACAACTGAGTACAAACCAACTTCAAAACTTATTTCTCAATACGCACATAATGATAATCCAATTTTAGGTGTTTCTGGTCAGAAGTGTTTATTAAAATAAAATAGTCATAAAACCATTGAAGCTTGAAATGTTCACACTGAGGATACCCCGGAGTTTGATATGTATCATTTTAAATCAATTATAAAACCATCATAGTTGGAATTCAGAAAGTTGTAAATGTGAGGTGATCACTGTTCAGAGATTCAATATACAAGTAAAAAGTTTTTCAGCCTACCGAAGTGAAGAGTATTAACAATTACAGAGTAGAAGGCCCTACAAAAAGGCAGAAGATCAAGTCCTTGAATAGGCAATCATCCGCTCGCCCACTATCCATGAGGTCGAGAGTTCAAGCATGTAGGTGTGACTCTTGATTATGTAGAACTTGTATAAATTAAAAAAAAAAAAAGTGTTAAGGGTTGGTCAGTCCATTCATGTCACGGGCTCAGATGGTTAAACATAGAGGTTGACATAGTGAGCTCTTGCCCAAACAACACTATTATAAAGCAAGTGCAAGAAAGCTCCGATATAAATCAGATAAGGCCTTGAATAAGAAAATAAACTGATATAAAGAGCTGCAGAAATACTAATAATAAAGTATAGTGCAAGTCAAAATATAATGCATCAGTATTAATCATTACTACCATTATCAATTTATAATATGATTCAAGGTTCCATCTTGTATCTAAAAAACAATAAGAAACAAAATAGCATCCAAACCAAAAGTTCATAAAAACAATAAGAAACAAAATAGCATCCAAACCAAAAGTTCATAAAAACAAAGTTATGAAATGAAAACATAAAGCTCTAAAATATTAAAACCTTTAACAAGCCTACCATTAACATAACAAAAGACCACAAAATGTAAACAAGGTCGATAGGCATCGGTGCATATCCCTCGAAAGTTGAAAATTGAGTTCAGAAAGATTACCAACAAAAGATAAAACCTCTCTGAGCACATATACATCCCTCTGAGATGATACAAAAGCGGGTATCGTAATCCCTCTATTCATCTGCCCCGTCTTTGCTCTTCTTCTTCTTTTTCTTCTTCTTCTCACTTTTGCTAGCACCATCATCACTGTCAACAGCAGCTGCAGGGGAATCACCATTCTCGGCATCTTTGCTCTTCTTCTTTTTCTTCTTTTCAGATTTCTCCTCAATCTCTGGTTCTTCCTTTTCCTTGCTCTTCTTTTTCTTCTCCTTTTTCGGTGTCTCCCCATCCGAAGCACCAACAGCAGCCTCATCATCGCCTCCCTTTTTCTTCTTCTTTTTCTTGTCTTTCTTCTCACTCTCTAAAGCTTCCTCAACCTTCACTTTCTTGGAAACTTCTGGTACAGGGCTAGCATCAGTCTCCTCCAGCTTCCTCTTATCCTTTTTCTTCTTCTTTTCATCAACCTCCTCAACAGCCTCTACCTTCACAGGTTCACTTACAGCCGCAAGGCTAGCAACAATAGAATCTCCACCAGTAGGAAGAACAACATTCCTCAACCACTCAGCTGGCGTCTTCTCATTCGGCTTCCCATGCTTATCCAATTTCCCCTCAGCAACCAACTTCTTCTTCATCGAAGCTTTAGGCCCTAACCCCCACTTCCTCGGATAAGTATCCCTATCCATCACAACCCTCTTAATCTTCGCAACAACACCATGATCACACGTCGCCATAACAGCCGTCGTCATCTCTGCAATCCCCAACGCAATCGCCTCTCCCTTAGTAGTCATCAAAACAACTTCCTCCCCAACTTCAACATCATTCTCAAACCTCAACAACCCGGGAATCATCAACTTAGCCCCATAACAAATAGCATTCACAGCCGAATCCTTCACAACCAACCTCTTATAACTAGTCAAAAGCACCTCTAACGGCATAATAACCCGTCTCAAATAACTCTCATCCCTAAAATTATCAAAAACCCATTGCGCATCCATCACATCATGCATTGTAACCATATTATCCTTCTCCCCCATAATCCCCGACCTAACTCTCCTCAACTCCTGCATATGAGCCCCAACACCCAAAATCAACCCCAAATGCACACACATTGTCCTAACATACGTCCCCGCCTCACACGATATCCAAAACACAACCAAATTCTTATCCGCATCATACTCAAGCATCTTACTCTCATAAATAGTCCTAATCCTCAACTGCCTCTTAACAGCAGAAATCAACGGAGGCCTCTGAAACACGGCGCCAGTCAAACTCTCCAACGCTCTCGCAACCTTCCCAACATCCCCAACCCCGGAATGCAATCTCGCAATACAAACATACTCCTTCCCCGCCCCTTGTTGGGACTTAACCAACCTAGTAGCTCTATCAATACATACAATTAAATTACCAGTAACCTTCGGGTCCAAGGTTCCACTATGTCCGGTTTTTTCGACACGAAGAATACGCTTAATCCAAGCAACAACTTCATGAGAAGAGGGATTAGCAGGTTTATCGAGGTTCATAACTCCGTATCGGATGTACTCTGCTAAGGGCCGTTTGAGCGGAGAAAAGCCGGATGGGAGAGGAGTGTAGTGGCCAGTACGAACATTTAATCTGTCGTAGTTTTTCAGCAGAATTGGCCATTGAGATGTGTCGATTGGTGGAGTGAATGATTGCGGTTTGATTAAGTCAGTTGAGTTGTTTTCAGTTGTGGTTTCGTTGTTGTTGGTGTCTTGGGGTTTGGTTTTCTTCTTTTTTTTGGTGGAGAGGTCAAGCTCAGACATGGCGGCGGCGCGGCGGGGATGATTAGTGGGGGAAGGAGGGGGTGGTTATTAGGGTTTTGGAGGAAATGAAAAGGGGGTGGGGAGGTGAGTGAAGTGAGGGTGTTTGAGGAGGAAGAGAAGAGATGGCTAGGGTTTAGGATTAGGGGTTTTTCGAGGTTGGTTTGGTAATTTACTTTCTTGTTTTATTAGTTTTTTCAATTTTATATTTTAATTCTAAAAAATTAAGTGGGCTCGGGAATCAAAACTAGAACTATGTAAGAAAAAAAAAATTAAAATAAACCGTACTTGCATAAATTAATTTGCTTTTAGAGTAAGGTTACAAATGATCAAATCAGGAGCGGTACATATCCACTCTTGTAAACCAGACATAGAATGAGCACCCTTTGCTAACAAATGGGCAACACTATTCGCTGATTTAGGAGTAAATACAATTAACACTTCCTCAAAGTGTTTGATTAATTCCTTACAATCGTCAACAATGCAATCAAAAGTTGAACACCCTTGATTATCCTTATCCGCGTTGATTGCTTCCACCAAAATTTTGGCATCCGTCTCAAACACGCACTTAGACGAGCTCCAGCCTTTAGTCCAAGATAAGGCCTCACGCATGCTCAACGCTTCAGCCAACTTTGGTAAGTACCCAACTTGTACCTTGTTAATTCTTGCACGAAGGAATTGGCCTCTATCATCTCTTGCCACACAGCCCAGACCTGTCACCCCTCCCGCTAAGTCACAAGATGCATCCGTGTTTATCTTCACCCATTGATCTGGAGGCTTAGACCAAAGAGACACGCGTTTTTGTTGCTGCTGCTGTGAACTACCCTCAATTACCTCTGTAGCCTTACGCCAATCAGAAAACATATTTAAAGCCATAGACTTTATACCAAAAACTGATACTATCATTTTCTCCCATATTAACTTGTTTCGTCTATACCATAAAGCCCAGCATATCATTCCAAACATACTTCCTTGCTTCTTACTTCCTGCGAACAAGAATCTTTTAGCCACCTGCATTACTGTTTCCCCTGGCATTACAGATATAAGACCCTCCATACCTACAGCGGTTCATACCTCACGAGCAAAGCTACATTGAAATAAAATGTGCAAACCATCTTCTGTAGCAGTTTGGCACCAAGCACATATGTCCAGTATATTCACTCTTTTACTTATCAGATTAACAGCCGTTGGGATCACGTCTTTACACATACGCCATACAAAGCTAACAACTTTTCCTGGAAGCTTTAAATTCCAAACTTTATTCCAAAACATTCTATCAGGACACTCGTTTTCTCCTTTGATCATACGATAACAACTTCTAACTGTAAATTTGCCTGTGTCACTAAACAACCGGTACCATGAATCTGCTCGTTTACGGATTGGAATATGAACCTGCTGAATTAGTTCTTTATCTCTTTTATTACATATGTCGTCCAATATCTCTTTATCCCATTCCACCAGGTCTTCTGTCATCAGATTCTTTACTAAAATATGATCCAATTGTGGTTGTTTATCCGTTGTCATGAAACCATTATGCACATATGGTAGCCACGGATCATGCCAGACCAGCGTGCTAGCACCATCTCCTATTCTCTTCCTTGAACCCTGTTTTACTATCTCTTAAGCTTCCAATATACTACGCCAAATATAACTCGGGTTTGTTCCAACTGTAGCATTCAAGAAATCAGTCTGCGGATAGTATCTGGCCTTCATCAATGCTGTAACCACGGGATTACAATTATTAATTAACCGTCATGCTTGTTTTGCCAACATTGCAACATTAAATTCTCACAGCTTTTTAAAACCAAGCCCCCAGCTTCTTTTACCTCACATAACTTATCCCATGATAACCACCTTATTCCTCCACTCAAACTATTTTTGCCCCACCAAAAAGCATTAAACTTCTTCTCAATCTCATCACATATTTCCCGTGGAATTAACATCAAACTCATCCAGAAATTTGGGACTGTTTGAGCTGATGTTTTTAATAGCAAAATCTTTTCAGCTTTTGATAGTGATTTATTTCCCCATGTTTGAAGTTTTTGCTCCACTCTATCAGTCAAGAAAGAAAAACTTTTTACTCGATTACGACTGATAACCATAGGCATTCCCAAATAGTTGTCAGGCTTATCAATTTCCATCACCCCCAGCTCAGAGCACACCTTTACTCTATCATCCTCTCTCGTATTAGGAGAGAAAACTACTGTGGATTTT
Organism: Apium graveolens; assembly: GCF_009905375.1. Lineage (NCBI taxonomy): Eukaryota > Viridiplantae > Streptophyta > Magnoliopsida > Apiales > Apiaceae > Apium > Apium graveolens. Next base: position 302,119,514 of record NC_133650.1, read on the forward strand.
CTAAAATTAATTTGTTGCCCCGATATAACCTCATATCTTTGCAAGACTTGTTTAACACTATTTGCTTCTGCCTCCATAGCCTTAAAAAACAGATAACAGTCGTCTAGAAAAAATAAATGAGATATACTTGGTGCTCCCTTAGCCATTGTACACCCGTGTATTAACCCAGCCTCAACGTTTCTTCTCAACATTGCGCTTAAACCTTCTGCACACATGATATAGATGTAAGGAGAGATTGGATCCCCTTGACGTACCCCACGTGTTGGAACTACTCGACCAAACTCCACTCCATTCTGTATAAATCCATATGACACATACATGATAAAATACATCATCCTGTTAATTTTAAAGTTCATGAAAGCCAAACCTCACCATCATATTCCGAATAAACCCCCACTCTAATATGTCATATGCCTTCGATATATCTATTTTCAACCCCGCCAGTCCCCTATTACCCTGAGTACGTCTCCTCATGTAATGATTCACTTCGAAAGCAATCATTGTGTTATCAGTTAAGAGACATCCCTGAACAAACGCACTCTGTACTTCAGAAATCACAGAGCTTAAGCATGGTTTAAGTCTGTTAACCATTACTTTAGAAAGTATTTTGACTAACACATTACAAAGTGAAATGGGGCGTAAGTCTATCATATGTTGTGGTGTTTTAGTCTTAGGGATCAACCTTATTACAACATAGTTAACCTGATTGGGAAGCTCACCATACCTGAAAAATTGTTGACAAAAGGAGACTACAACACTACCAACAATACTCCAAAAAGTCTGATAAAAACCTGGATTCAGACCGTCTGGTCCCGGGGCCTTATCTGGGTGCATGGAGAAAGTTGCCTCATTTACTTCTTCAGGTGTAATATCTGCTAATAAAGTTTCATTCTCACCGTCAGACACCTTCTTAATCACCTCTCTGTCACACAACCTTCCATCCAAAGTCTTTGCTTGAAATAGATTTGAGAAATACTCTTCAATAACTGCATGTATCCCCTCATTACTATCTACCCATTCGCCCTCAGTATTTTTGATGTGTTGCAGCAGGTTCCTTTGTCTTCAAGTAGAAGCATATGTATGGAAAAAACGTGTATTTTTATCCCCACTTTGCAACCAAAATTGTTTGACAAGCTGCTTCCAGTATATCTCCTGTTTTTCTAAAAGCTGCATATATTCCCACCGAACATCGTTATACAATTGAATACCCTGTCCATCCCTTCTTGATCGTAACCTACGTAGCCTTTCACGACATTGACCTATCTTCTACTTAAACTCCCGTCTTTGGTCTCCACCCCACTCATGTAGCTCATTGCAGCATCTTAAGATTTTTTTCATTATATCTTGGTTATCCGTTTCCTGCCAACAACATTTTACAATTTCTTGACATTCCTTCTCACGAACCCAACTATTTTCAAATCTAAATCTCCTCTGTCTGGTCTCAAAAACTCTTCTATTCAAATTCAAAAACAGTGGTAAGTGATCAGACGTGGTCACCTCCTGCACTTAAACTTCCGCTAAGGGAAACAAATTACGCCATTCATTATTAGCAAGCCCACGGTCCAATCTCTCTTGTACCCAACCTTGCTTACCACGTGACTTTTCCCATGTAAATTTTTCACCCTTAAAACCCAAATCTGTTAAACCACATGAGGCCACTGCATCTCCAAATCCTACTAAAAGATTTCTTGGCTGAGGTCTACCCCCTCTTTTTTCATCTGTGAATAACATATCATTAAAATCACCGATCACACACCACGGAAGTGTTGATCTTCTAGCTAGCTCGTAAAGAATAGCCCAAGATTCTCTACGTCTCTCTCTTTCAGGACATCCATAAAATCCCGTGTAACGCCATAGTGCCACGTGAATATTTTCCACTTCAAAATATTCACGTGGGACGATGGCGTTACACGGGATTTTATGGATGTCCTGAAAGAGAGAGACGTAAAAAATAAGTCTGACTAATATAGGACTTGCGTGAGTTTAATCATAAAAAAATATGATTGAATAACTTAAGTGGTTAAAAATTTATCTTATATCATTTAGGTCCTAAATTCGACGAAAAAATTATTTGAACTGATATTTATTTATAAAGTTCATTTTTTAAAGAAAAATATCCAAAAAGAGTCACTATCGCTCACTAGTACTTTTATATTGTTCTATTTATCATAAGTCATAATTATGTTTCGAGAAATAATAGGAACCTGGAATTTTTTTAAGTTCACTTTTATCTGGCATGTGAATTTCATAAAGTCATGCACCACCGGTATGAATTCACAAATTAAAAATTATCATATGTAATAGTGAAATTATTTTTGAAACTCTAGTCTGGTTGCGCCTATATTAATGATAAATATCTTTGTTGTGAAATAAAAATTAGGGTGTGTTAGTAGTTAATGTTAAGTTTTGTGAGTTTCGAACTTTAACGATTGTTCTCGCGTTTGGGACTGTTTGTCATCGCAAGATACCTACGTATATCTGTATTGTAGAGAATCAAGTAAAAAACGTAGTTCTAGGCTCATGGGTAGAGCCCTTTATATAGAGTTGAGTGTAGGGTTATACTTTTGCTGGGAGACTTGGTGGACAAGTCTCCAACTTATATGGTAATTAGGACTCATGTAAGGGAAGGAATTCAAGAACCTTCTTTGTAGTAGTTTGTGTTCGTTCTGGACACATATCTCTGGTTTTATAGTCGTATTAGGCTTAATCCGTGGACAACTCATGTTTGTGGACCTTTACGACCTCTATTAGTGGGTCTTGACCATTTGGGCCGTCTATAGCATGTTATGTGCCTAGACCAGCTTGGTCTGTATTGGGCTCTGGACAAGAAACCCAAGTATAATTAATTTGACATTTAATGTGTCTTTAGAATGTATTTTCTATCCATATTATTTGCACCCCCAACTTCCAAGAATACTGCTTGAATTTTCACGGAAGTTATTAAGGTCTATTCGCGACTCGGGGTACTTTTAGCTCTTCTCGGATATCGGCCCTTCATGAGTATTTATTATTTTATCGTAAAGTATGGAGCGACCTACACGTTTACAAAGACTTATATAGTGTAAGTATACACACTTAAGGTCTTTGCACAGGCTAATTGGATAATGTTTAACACTAAACGGTCCTGATCAACCCCCCAGGTTCCGGGAAAAGTTTGATAAATCGGGACTAGAAAGCGAGCGTTTATCACTCCTTAACCTTCGTCAAGGTTAATTATAGGGTAAAAACTACTAACAGACCCTAAGCGGGGCTAATCGGCCCTAATCGGGACTAATTTTCATGTATGAACTGCTAACTAAGTGTAAAAGAACCTAATTTTAAGCTAGAATACATTGGCCTTAATCGAGACTAATCTACCCTAATCGGGGCTAGTTTGTCTTAATCAGGACTAATTAGTATGCATAAGACACTAATTACCCCTTATTCACAATAATCACGTGACTCGATAGGTTAAACGGCTCTAATCGGGGCTAATTATATCACACGAATCACTAATTCTTCTCAATTCATGTTACCACGTGTAATATACACTAATCGACCCTAATCGGGGCTAAATCTTACTAATTGGCCTTAATCGGGGCTAAATTTAAAATCCTGATAATTTTAAATAAAATCGATTTTTTTTCAATTTTTTCAATTTTTGCACAAAATTTCAAAAAAAAATCGCATGAGGGTCTCCGGAATTTTGCAGGACCCTCTGGACCAGCCTGCGGGAGGTCCTGCTTACCATTTTGGCCTAGTTAGCCTCTCCCGGTCGGCCTATGGGCAGAACCCCCTGCTGGCCAGGGGTGGTTGTCATGATTATTTTTTTTCTAGAACCTTTTATCTAACTTCAAGCTCTTCATGCAGCTTGCTAGGCTTTGTCTGCTCTTGTTTGGCAATGGAGTTCACCTCATGGTGGTCCTAGAGCCCCTTGTGGCTCTTATGTCCTTGTTTCAGTGAACGTCATGTACTCGTTCTACTGAACGTTATGTACTTGTTCTATAGAATGTCCTGTACTTGTTCTACAGAATGTTTTGTACTCCATTAAACTTGTTCTCGTAGACGTTCTATTCTTTATGAAACTTGTTTTCGATCGGAGCAAAAACAAGAGGAGGGAAAACTTTCATACTTTTCAAGAATTTTCAAAAAACTTAACATGAGGGCCATCGAAAAACCTTCTAAAGGCCCTAGGGCTATCCTGCAGGTGGCCATGGGGCCACCTGCAGGGTGGTCTGGTCGGCCGGGAGGAGCTATATTATCATGGACGTGAACTTGATTAGGCTTTGATTAAACCCGTTGAGATGCTTTCGTTGATATCTCGGGGTTTGGTTTTTTTCTTCTTTTTGGTGGAGAGGTCGAGCTTAGAAATGGCAGCGGCGCGACGGGGATGATTGATGGGGTGGAGAGGAGGGGGTGGTTTATTAAAGTTTTGGAGGAAATGAGAAAAGGGGGTAGGGAGGTGAGTGAAGTGAGAGTGTGTGCGGAGGGATAGAAGAGATGGCCAGGGTTTAGAAATACGGGTTTTTCGAAGGTTGGTTTGGTAATTTTCTTTGTGTTCTATCATTTATTTTAATTTTTCATATTTTAATTCTAAAAAAAATCAGTGGGAATCAAAACTAAGCTCTTTAGGAAAAAATAACTGGACTCTTAATATGTGCTTGAGTTTAATTGTTGGAAAAATGAAGTCGCCTTATTACTTACTGCTATAACCGAGTAAAATATTGATTTAAAATCGAAATCGAACCGATTTAAATGGCTCGATTCAGATTATACGTTTCAACCAAATCGAAAAAAACAGAACCGAACAAATTACTAATATTAATAAATATTATATTATATTTGTATAATACATATAATACATATATTATTTATGAATTTTTTAAAAATCATAACATTATTGTTATATTTCAAATTTAACCTGTAATTTGTAAAAATATATATAATGGGCTTTTTCTTGGTATGTAAATTATTGGGCCTCAGCCTAGATAATTAGTTGATCAGTTTAAGGTGTCTTACAAATTAGGTCGATTACAATTATACAAGTGACTAGCGAGCGACTAAACAAGTCACATAGTAAAAGGCTGAGTGAGAGTATAAAAAAATTAGATCTATTTTTCTCGACGATTCAACCATGTTTGGGAATAAAATTTCTCAACAAGGAGCTCAACAAGAATAAACTCAATAACAAACAGCTGAAAAGGTATATTAATCTTTGATTACATGTTAACTGTTGTATTAGAATCTTAATTATTATCTTTGAATTGCGTGTATCAATTTTTCTCGTTTTTATATTGCTTTTCATTTTTATATTTATCGGTTTTGTAATTCACACTGAACCGATTAGAACCGGTCCGAGACTTTTTAAACCGAATTCGAACTGACAGTTGTGATATTTACTTTTTCGATTTTATATAAAAACCGAACTGATTCGGTCCATAATCTCCCTTGCTCAGTACTTGGTAGTACTTTTATATTGTTCAATTTATCACAAATCATAACTATATTTCGAGAAATGATCTGGATGCCAACATATTTGTATGTTCAATTATGTCTAGCAGGTGAATTTCATAAAATCACGCACCGCCAATATGAATTCACAAATTAAAAATTGTTATATGTTATTTAAAAAAAAATAGTAATTTGTTTTTTGAAAACTCTAGTATCGCTACTCCTATATTAATAATAAACATCTTAAAATCTACCACCCGCACGTTGGTTGACTGACTAGGCTGTTCTCCTCTCCGCACATGAGCCAAAAAGACTACGACATGGCAACACCTAGATAACAATTCAATTCAAACTTCCCTTACATTGAGGTACATAATCAATACAGTATAATCTGAGAATAAATAACGTGAAAAAACGGAGACCTATAAAAATAAAGGAAAGTTGTTTTCTTTCAATTTTGCATTTGTTTATGAAAAATACTTACACGTGGACTCAATTTTCTTTTTAAAAAATAATATATAATATCACTTTATTTGTAACATCCGGGACATAGCGTATAATTATTTTTTTATCAACAAATGACTATTATGTGATTATTATGTGAATTTTTGGTCAATTATTTGATGATTGATAATAATATTTGGATGTTTATATATAATAAAATGTGAGTATGTTAATTTTAATATGTCCAGAATAAAATATAGATAATTAAGGTATTTTTCTGATAATTTTTGAAGTGTTATATGATTTTATAATGATTTATGAATTTATTAATTATTTCCTGAATAATTATAAAACTATTTTAAAAAGCCGGTAATCGTCCAACTTCAACCGTTTTTACGTTTTTAATACCCGAAACTCTTCCGAAAACTCCTTCCTAACCTAATCTGGTAATTTCAGACATTTTCCGTGTTTTGACTTTTTCAATCCGGATTACGGTTTGACCTGTGCGCGTCCCGGCGCAAGATTTTCAATACGATAATCATTTCGATAAATCAACAAAACCCGTATTCTCGAAAGACGGAATAATATTACGTTATTTTCGTATAAAGTGTTTTATAAGAAGCCCAGTTTGGATAATTATCCAATACGAGTATCAAATCGGATCGTCTTTGCAGTTACTTAATGGTTAAGTAACTAATTTATCGATCCAACACGAACCAATATTTCATAAATATAAATAGCCCTTTTTATTATTTTATTTTATTCGTATAATCATAATCAATCAGTAGAAACCGATAAAATACTGAGAAAACCCTAAAAACACCGTGTTCTTGATAATCAAACTCGCAAATGAAGACGTTATTGAACTCCGATTTGGGCGTGTAAGTAGTCGAATCGAAGCTTGTAAAAAGTACTTTCAAAATATACAATCAATTTCACTGCAGATTTAGCAGGTATCAAGTTATTGATTTTTAAAAATTCGAAATTATATGATTTAAAATATGAAATTTTGCAAATGTGATTATTTGATTGTTTTGTTGATTCCATGTCGTAGAACATGTTTTTCTGGCCAATTTCATATATTATACTTCAAAAATAGAGTTCAATAACATATAGTAATTGAGGTTTAATTTTCTGGAAATTCGAAATTAGGGTTCTTAGTGTTCTTGAGTTGAAATTTGGGGCTTTTTGATTTACGAATCGTTTGATGGTTTTGATGCTTAAATAAGCTTTATTATTGAATTTATAACTGATTGGTATATGGAATCAGTGATTATAACCCCTGGAACTGTATAATTAAGTTCGTATTTTTTTAAACTTTGATATAATTTTCTTTGTTATATAATTAATGTTTGATGATTGTGATAACGTGAATAGTTTCTGAATATCATGAGCTTCATTTTGCCATAAAAATCACTGAGTTTGGTTCAGTTTCGCAAAAAATCGATGTTTTCCGATTTGGGGTCACCGGTATTCGAGCAGATGGGCAGAAATCGTGTAGTGATGGTTGTTTATGATTGTTGTGATTGATTTTGTGTTGTGGAACTGAAATGGAACGTTTTGGCTTTAAAAACGACGAGAAAAGAAGCAAAAACGGGGGGGGGGGATTGGGATCGCCGGAGCTGGCCGGGGAGTCACCGGATTCTACCATGGTTTCCGGCGATCTCTTCGCCTGTTCTTGGTGGATCCAATTACCCGGTTTTGACCCGACTGTCTGACACGGGTTTGATCTGAAAAATCCTAAATTTGAAATCCTGAAAGTGTTTTTGGAATTTCTGTTTTTATTCTAAATAAAAATTCATTTCTTTTATTGCAAAAATTGTTGTAATTCAAAATTTAATTTAGTTAATAATTTAAAATAATTAACTGAATTATATTAATACCAGAAAATTATTTTTGTTATTATTTTCAAAAATATAAATTTGATTTAATTATTTATGATTTATTTTAATTAATTATTTATGGATTTAATTGATTGATTAATCCATTTAATTAGTTAATTTTATATATAAATAGTTAAATAAAATATAATTATTTATAATTAAGCCAAATAATGATTTAAAAATCATTTCGTGGTTTTAAAAATTATTTAAAAATTCAATTAATATCATTATTAATTGAATTATTCTTGTTTTATTCATAATAAATAGACCGTTCGTCCGTTTAATATGAAACGAACGCGTCTAGACTCAGAAAAATATTCTTCTTTCATTAAAAATACTTTCGAGACATAAAATCTTTCATTTCGAAAGGTCGCTAAATTTTGTAAACATTTTTGAGTCGCGTGATTATTGTAAAATTGTATTTCGACTCGATTTCAGTTTTGAACATACTGAGTCAAATGTTTTGACGAACTGAGTTATATGTTATGTGAAATATGTGATACGTGCCTTATGTGTTTATGTGTTATGTGAACTATGAGTCCACGTGTCTATTAAACTTTATATGATTCAAAGATGATCCTTATCTGTTATTATCGGGCGGGTAGACGATAAGGATAAACGTATAGACTAGACAATTATATATTGTCAGTTAATTGAGTGGTATCTTTTATGATAGATACATAGTGCGAGGCATTCAAAGCCATACATGGATGGTGAAAGTAAAGCCTGATTATGTATGGTAATGGAACGAGTAGATACAAAATAGATGAAAGTATAGAATAACAATTGAAGATTAAAAAGCGGATCAATTGAGGCAAGTATTCCTAACCTTTCTTCTAAAATACTGCAAATATTTCTTCGTTCTTATTCTAAGTTCAGAATAGTTAAATGTTTTTATATTTCGCTGTAATTACTCTTATTGATGCAAGTGCCTTTTGATTTTGTTCCTTAATTATCGATTGATCTCTTGAGCAAATACCCATTCTTTTGGGTTATTTGCGAACCCTGAATTGGGATGTTTTGAAATCAAAATGAGTTGACATCAAAATACTCCACGGACTGAATGGTTACGATGAGGGCCATGAATAAGCTGGACCCTAAGGGCTAGAATTGATTGGTCCCTTGATTATTAGGTCATAGTTGCCTGGGTACCCCATATGTTGGTGGGTCTATGCAGTTGGGTATAGATCCGCACTATATCCTGACTGATCAACAAGTCATAATGCATATGTTGGTTTCCAGTGTCCAGTCTAATTTATTGTTGATCGCCATTAACGACATTCCTTCTTGAAAAGTTTATGATTACAAAATCAAACAAAGATTTGATTCAAAGAGATGAATCAGTGAAACGTTCACTGTTCTTTTACAGAAAAATGTGATTTATGATTAAAGGCCAACGAGGGCCGATGTTTTATTCGCTCAACTGTTTTAAATAAATAAAGATGTTTTGAAATCATTCAACAAAAATCGTTTCCAGAAGTTTCTTTGATCTAATACCTAGAAACCATTTATGATACTTGTTGGACATTTTTGTCTCACTCTTGCTTTGTGAAATCCTTTTTCTTTCAGTATCAAATAAGGGCAAAAGTTAATAGTTTTCAATAGACTGCAAAAGTGAAGAGATTCCAGAGTGATCAATACGAGGAAATTAGTAAAGATGTAATGGAATTGTATTTTAGATATTGTAATTTTAGAAGGTTAAATTCTTGTTTCATACCATAACATGTAAGCGATCCGGATTAATGAGGGGTTATTTGTATATTTGTTTTAATATACATGTTTATATTATTTAAAGTTGTTTAGTGACACCCAATCCTGACCCCGGATTTAGGGATGCTACATTATCGGTATAATAATACCTCTTTTTCTAAAATATCTCTATTTCTAAAATACTTATATATATATATAAATATATATAAGTTAGGTTATATGGAGTCCCCTATTTCATTGGAGTCCTTGGAGTCCATATATGTTCTGCAAGTAAAATATAAATTAAATTGATACAAAACGTATTATTTTTCGAATGATATACTACAAATATCACCAATTTATTGAAAATTTTGCAGATTGCATAGATTTTACAAGTAGAATGTTGCAAAATATATTATTCTACAAAACATGCTTAGTTTGCAAAATATAAATGTTCATGTTGCACAACATACATATTGTACTTGTAAATATATTAGATTTGTATGATTTTATTGAAATAATGATATTTGTGAAACATGTTTTGCAAGATAACACGTTTTAGAAGATATTTTTTTTTGCAGAACATAGATGGACTCCGAGGACTCCAATTAAAAGGTGTACTCCATAGAACTTTATTCTCTCTCTATATATATATATGTACTATTATATTAAAAACGAAACAATTAAAGTTTGGTTGGTAGTCGATATGGTCACCGTAATAATTGTAATATTTAGAATAAAACACTTTCACAAATATATAAATATCCATTACAGAATTATAATATGTCTAATGGTTTTCGTTAAAATAAAATAATATATGAAATTAATCTAGATATAATGTTATCAAACTACCGGTCGGGCTAAACAAGATTATATTATTGATCTAATTTTAAATAAAGAAATAAAAAAATTACAAATAGTTAGTTGGATTTGAAGAATCAAGCTAAAATAAAATAAGAATTATTATCAAATCTTATTATTAAAATTTCAAATAAATAAGTTTCATAACTTAATTTTTTTTCAAATTAAATTCAAAAAAATTATGTAATATTAAAAATAAGTTGTGCATCGCACGGATTTTAGGCTAGTAAATATATAATATACGAAACATTAATTTTTTGGTTGGTACAACCCTTTTTTTAATTACATAATTATCTGTTCCTAAAAAAATCGATAGTTTACTTAATTAACATTAATTGATATAGAACCAAATACTTTTTTTAAGTAAAATACATTGTCTTTTTTTATTTTCACCAACTAAAATAACCATTTCTCTATAAATATTTTAGACAATTCTTTTTAATATATACCTTTGTTTAAGTATAACACGTTGTCTTTTTATTTTCTCCAACTAAAACAACACTTTTTCTAGACACATTGTAAACAATTTTTTTAATATATACTTATTATCTATATATCAATTTATTTTTCTATCAATACTATTATATAATAGACGAAACATTAAAAGTTTGGTTGGTCGGCCAGTCATGCTAATTCTAATTGATATTGAAGTCAACTTTCTATGTTATTCCAAATTCTAATTTATATTAAAGCCTTTTCATTTTCTCTAGCTAAAACAACATTTTTTCTAGACACATTGTAAACAATTTTTTTAATATATACTTATTATCTATATATCAATTTATTTTTCTATCCATACTATTATATAATAGACGAAATATTAAAAGTTTGGTTGGTCGGCCGGTCATGCTAATTCTAATTGATATTGAAGTCAACTTTCTCTACTATTCCAAATTCTAATTTATATTAAACTTTGTATTATTATATTTGATATTAAAGTCAAGTCTTCTATAAATTTAATTTCTAATTCATATTAATGCCTATATTATTTTATTTAATAGTGAAGTCAACTTATTCTACTCATTTAATTTTTTTAATTAATTTTTGTAACAATATTTATTATAACAAGTAATTTAATTATTATATAGATATTATAAATATTTATATCTATACTAACAACAATTAATTTATCAAAATCTTATTCGAATAGCTAAAACAAAATTATATATATTATTTATCCGGGTTAAAATAATTTTGACATGTTGAACCCCACTTAAAAAATTAAAATGAAACTAAAAATAATTAATTGAATTTATCGGTGTAATTAGTCTTAGGTTAAAACACAATAAAATAAACTATTGATTCACGATAAAATGAAGTTAATATCAAACTAAAAATAATTCATATATAATTGATTCAAACTAAAACTTAACTTTTAATTAAATTTTTTTTTTGTAAAGACATATAAGAATATCAATAAAACTAATTCATTCATTAAGTATTATTCTTGTCTTTTTTAAATATTTTTAATTAAACAATCATGAACATATTAATATATTTATCATGAAATTATATAATTTAAAAAATTTAAATGATCAAATTTAAGATTTCTCACTTATAATTTCGTAGAGAAAGAACACTTTTCTCAATTGTCAAATAATTTTTTTAAAAAAATTATGTAATATTAAAAATGATCCATGCATCTCACCGTTTTAAACTACTAATATATTATAGATAGATTTAAATAACTCACAGTTTTTTCGAGAATATTTTAACTAGTTGTAACCCCCTTATGTACGATATAAATTTGAACTCGATAAAAACCAAGTTAAAACTCCATAATCCCCTTATTTTTTGAGATTCCCAAGAAGGTCAAAGCAGTCCATAAGATCAAAATAGCAGGGATAATCATGTAACTTTATCTATATTATTACACATCTCCACGGGCCACGAGCGTCCTGGTGTTGCCACCTCTCCTCCCCACGTATTTAATCTAACTCATCACTTCACAAACTACATCCCCCACCGTTGATCTCCCCTTTTGTTTATTTCTTCTTTAAATCAACCCTCTTCCTCTTTCTTTTTACTTTCACCCATCTCTCTACTCTCTTTTCACACACACCCTCCAAACTCCATGGCAACTGAAGAAGTTAGCAAGCCCCCTTCACTCCCTCCTTACCCGCAGGTACCCCCTCTAAATTTTATAGTTACACAGAATCACACACTCTCCTTATCCTCGACAAGGTTCGAACCCTCGACATCCCGTAAAGAGAGCGAGAGAGGGTGATACCACTTTACTAACAAGTGTTGGCTGTACTAATTTTTTTTGTTTTTTTTTTTGTGTTTACAGATGATAATGGCAGCTATGGATGCACTGAAAGACAACGAGGGTTTAAGCAAAGCATCAATTTCAAAATACATGGAAGCAACGTACGGTGATCTCCCAGCAGGCCACGCCAACTTGCTAACTCAACATCTCAACACCATGAAGCAAAAAGGTGAGCTTGTTTTAGTGAAGAATAACTACATGAAGCCTGGCCCAGATGTGCCAGTCAAGCGTGGTCGTGGCCGTCCACCAAAGCCCAAAGCTGAAGATGGTGTTGCTCATGATGGGCCTGGAAAGCCCAGAGGAAGGGTTAGAAAGGAAAATGATGGACATACTGAACAGGTGGCTAAGAAGGTTAAGAGTGATGATGAAGGTAAGAGCACTGGAAAGCCCAGAGGTAGGCCCAGGAAGATTGTGGAGGGGCAGGTGCCAAGGAAGGAGGGTGTGGAGGCTAATTAGGTTAGGGTTTGATGGGTAGGCCCAATTGGGTGTGTTGTTGGGTTGGGTTTGTCTAGTTTGGTTAGTATGTTTAGATCCATAGTTTAGTTTATGGGCTTTCTGTTTAATGTTTGTACCACTTTTGGTGATCTAGTGACTAATTTCCAAACTCTGTGTGTGTGTTTTTGGCAAGGAGATTTGTATTGTTGGCTAGTGAAATGCACGAAGATGAATTTTGTTGGTTACACTTTAGGATGTATTAAATCAAATCATTTCAAGTTAATGGTACAAATATGCTACAACTATAGACTTCCCCTACTACTTCCCTCTCATTTCTTTATCGTTTTTTTCACATGCTCGACACGTATTTTAAGGTAACTATAAAGTATATCTATGTAATTTATTTTTAATTTTTTTTTATAAAAGTTTAAATATTATATTTTTATTCATAATAAAAAAAATTTTAAAAAATTATGTAACTACATTTAATAAGAGTATTAAAGTGAATGCCAAGACGCCGTCCTCTAATCTAAATAATTGAGGGGGATGGATGGAGTATATGTTATTTGAAATATAGAACTATTAAAATTTCCATTTTTTTATCCATTCTGTTTTATCTACCAAAATTATAATTTAAACAATAGGATGGAATGCTTAATTGACTACTCCATTACCCATTACATCATGTTCTTCGAAATTTTGAACATATTTTTTTGTAATAATTTAGTTTTTTAATCATTTTTTGCTATGAAATGTATGTTGATTTGTTTTAAATGAAATTTAGAAGAAAGAGATTAAATTTCACTAAATATGAAAATAACTAATTGCAAAATAGAATTAGTATTTGATATTTTAATTTTAGCATTAAGCTTGATCGAAGAAGTTGCAAAAAACAAACGTTACTTCAATAGGCATTTAAACCTGTTTAAGTTCAAATTGACCTACCCAAACATGCATTAGCTAAACAACTATTGTTATAGCCGCGCTTAGGATATCGAGGATTTATTCGACCCGAATCAAAGAAAAGGCGCGTGCGAGTGTGTGTTTAACTCGTCTTTTTGTAAATATTTATTAAAAGATACAGAGTAAACCAAAATAAGAAATACAAAATAAAATAAGCAGACAAAGCAATAAATCTCTAAAATGGTTGAGACATGGGTTTCTGGGGGCCCAATTCCATTTGCCCCTGAAGGCCCATATGCCCCTGAAGGCCCATAGGTGATACCGCGTAAAGTGGGGCAAATACGCGTCTACACAACCCGATTACCCTTTTGTAACAAACACATCTATCCTATATCTATTGCTCCTTGCAGCAGCCCTATGTATTTCAAACCCTAGGAAAAAAAAGTCCCCTGTTTCTATACAATCTCCTCCTCTTTTTCTCTCTCAAAAACTAATCGTCTCTACCGCCTCCATCTCAGATCCAATCTCTATATCTCTTCCGTTCAAACATCTCACAGATCTCTTTCAGATTCGCCTTGCTTTCAAGGTACCGTCTCTCTCTCTCTCTCTCTCTCTCTCTCTCTCTCTCTCTCCCTCTCTCTCCCTCTCTCTCTCCCTCTCTCTCCCTCTCCCTCTCTCTCTTGCTCTATTCATATGTAGATCATTTGATTGAATAAAGTAACTGTATTAATATGATTGATTGTTCGGTTTGTATATGCATATCATGTTATTGTACCTTTTAATTGATGCGTTGAATTGTATTTTTCCCCAGATTGGAACATAATTTAATAAAGGCGAGATCTTTGTTTAATTTGCGATATAAACGTATTGTATGGATCTTAAACTATGTTAGCAGCTTGTGTTTGATTATCATATGTATTACACGTGGTGATGACATATGACTTTATATTATAGCATTAACATCATAAGATATTGTTTTTAGCTGTGTGTTCAAGTTTGTTTGTATGTCTTTTAAATTTTCAGTTTAGATGATATTCTACGGGTTGCATATTTCATATATGATGTTTGATTGCTAAGTATGTATATATAAGGTTTTAGTTTCTAATTATTTAGCTTGCCTGTCATTTTTTATGGCATGTGATTAAATTTGGTTCATTTTTTGTGTATGTTATATCAGCCTTTTCTTTTCATGTGTACGGATAGGGATTTATGTTTTTTTTTCGTTTTAGCAGGTTTTGTTTTGATTTGAAGAGGTAGCTTTCCCTTTTTATTCAAATGGCTTCTTTGGATGTGTCACTAGATGATATGATCAAAAGCAGACGTACTGCTGCGAAAGGTAGAGGACAAGGCAGGGCCCAACGAGGCCGCGGAGGTGGCTCATTAAATGGTGGAAGAATGAATGGAAAGCCTAATAGAGGTGGTCGTTTCTTGAGGGTGAATACTACAGCTGCCCCATCGGCTTTTAACATTGCCAAGGCAAGCTCCGAAACTGTGGATCTATTTTGCATTCCCTTGAGAATATGATAAGATATTAAAATCCAAACACAAGATATTCATTAGAAAACTGTGACATACGAGGATCACTGACATGATATTGTTCCCGGTGGTGAAGTTGCTTATTTGGTTCGGCTACAAATCACTGTTGCACTGCAATGCACTGGTACCATGATATTCACGGTATCTTGTTCATGTCGGTTGCATTCAGGCTCTGATGTGGTCTCACTAAGCCACACTGCTGCTTTCTAGCAGATTATACAAGGGAGCTTCTCTAATATATAGAAATTTTAGCTGCCACAGATTAAATATCTGCTAAAATAGGGGACTTGATTTTTTCTTGAACATGCCTACTCTAAATAAATCTGATCACTTTAAATATGTGATTGCTGATTTGCTACTGACGGTTCTTTATGATGCAACCTATTGATAGCATGCAATATCTTCTGGGGGAATTATTCAGTCAATTTCTTACTTTCTGGTGTTTTGCAAAGAACATTCCTTTTCGGGGCTTCAGTTCTGGAGCTTTCTCATATAGCGTAGTACCAGTTTATGTCCTGTTGGTCGAATCATCAACTCGCATCCACAATCCTTATATGTAGCTCGATATTAGATTATGTGATGGTTTGAACAGTTCGTTTTCTCTGGATATTTCTTTATTTCTGATGTACATACTCTTGAAGAATGGCGGGTTATCTAATTTTTTTGTTAATTTGCTGATTTATACTTTTCCTTTATGGGAATTTTTTGGTATGGTTGCATCAGTCAAGTCGTAGAGCCAGGGGTTTGCCATGGCAGCGGGACTTGCTCGAAGACAGCCTGCGTTCTGTTGGTTTACCAGCCATTGATAGTGAAGCAAAATTGTTTGTTTCCAACTTGGATAGTGGAGTTTCAAATCAAGATATAAGGGTACAGCCTGAACCATCCTCTTAGCATTATCTATATTTTTGTGAAGTGGCTTTTTGATGGAGGCTAATGGACTTTTGCGGTTCAGGAACTTTTCTCTGAGATCGGGGAGCTGAAGCGATATGCCATTCATTATGACAAAAATGGCCGACCAAGTGTAAGTATTCACTCTTTAAAACATCTGTTTGGTATTGTTTTTGGTACAGATCTTTAATGTTCTTTATTAGATTGTCTTTTCTGTAAGTGTGAGAAATGTTGTCTATGCAACATCTACTTCTTTTAAGGTTTTCTGTTCTTAACTTGAATCAAATTAATTCGTTACAGGGTTCAGCTGAAGTGGTGTTTACCCGTAGAAGTGATGCATTTCAAGCCTTGAAGAAGTATAACAATGTTCAGTTGGACGGAAAGCCTATGAAGATTGAAATAACTGGAGCTAGTTCAGATTTCCCGGTTTTGGCTCGTGGTAATGTTGTCGGCGTTGTGAATGGGAAGAGGACTGTTGTGATGAAGTATGTATTCCGTCTCAATCTGTTACTCTGTATTTGTTGTCTCTTGCCTTCAGTAACTATTTATTGCGTTCTTTAAATTGAGTGCTTGGGCGCCACATTTTATGAAGTTGGATCCTATTGTTTAGTGTTCTTTTATGCATATTGAAACAGTAATGATTTTAGTCTAAATATGAAAGTTCACATGTTTAGCTCTTATTTGTTGCTTATTTCTTGGATAGATCTCCTCAAGACACGCACACACACAATAGGGAAGGGAAGGGTAAATGTTGAAACCTCTGCTATTGTATACTTTTAAGGATGTGACCATCGAAGTTCATAATTGTTCTTTTCTTAGGTTTGTCCTATTGTAGTTGCAAGTTTTCATTCTTTGCTAATTCTTTTTTTTTTTTAATGTTTGCAGGCCTGGAATGATTCGTGGAAGGGGCTTCAATTCTTTTGGTCGTAATAATGCGTAAGTATCTTAGAAGTAACAAGTAGTACCTGAAAATTCTTTTTTTCTATTGCTTTTATGTTAAGGACTGTTTTGTTATTTATAAGCTGGCTGATTTGTTTTTAGAGGTGGGTTTTCAAATTGTGACTAGTTCTCGTATTGTTCCTTTGATAAATAAGGTGGTTATAGTCCAAAATTACTGTTGAAGCCAAATTTATTTTTTCTGCCATAAATATAGTCAGGATTTATGCTGCATGAAACATGGCAATGATTATTCATTGGTGCATGCTACCGGAGACAAGTATATCCTGGACAAGTTTATATTTTTACATAATAGTGTGTCGGTACTATGTGGCTTAATTAGTTAAGTTGTAAATATTCTATGCATACGTATTGTAAGCATTGTATAAATTATATAATGACTTCTCATACCATCTTTGAACATGTGTATATATAATCAAGATCCTGAAACTCGTTTGTTTTTAGATCTCCTGTTGATCATGTGATCTTACTCTGCAGTCAACGAAGCCGTAGAGGTGTAATAGCTAATGGCAGGGGTGGCATGATGAATGGTCGTGGTGGTGGTGGTCGGGGGAATACCACTGGCAGGGGAGGTATGATTGGTCGTGGTAGCCGAGGTCGTGGCAATACAAGTAGCAGGGGTGGTCGTGGTGGTGGACGTGGGGGTAAAAAAAATGTGGACAAGTCTGCTGATCAGCTTGACAAAGAACTGGAGAGCTACCATGCAGAAGCAATGCAAACTTAAGCTACAAAGTCGGTTTGAAGTAGCAATATTAGGCTGTGTACAAAAAGTTTAAGGATGGATCTTTTATTTCAGTACCGTGTTTGATTGTTCTTTTTGAATATTCTGGATGGATACATATGCAAATTGTCTTTGATATGGATATTTGACTACCTTGTTTTTGAAGTTTAATAGTGTTATTGTCTCCGGTAATATTATATCATGGATAACATTGGAAAGTGTAAAGAAAATACACCATCTAGATTGGCTACAGAGTTTCTCTGCTGGAATATCCTGTACGATATTGTTTAATTGCTCTTCATTCACTTTTAGATTTTATGTAAGGAATTTGTATAATATATCCTAAATTAAAGAGTCACTTATCATTATATCCCTTTTCTTTCAATAATTTTAAATATGTCCCATGGTTAGTTTTTAACTCACATTTAACTCATATTAATATTTTTAAATTATAAAAATAAATATTTGTTTAGGGAAGTTAGAATTTAAGGAATCACATGAAATCACTTCCAATTTTGGAGAAAAAGATACTAATATATTCCATCTTTCTCATCCTAGAAGATAATATTTTTTTTTAATTTATTCATTCTTATTCTCTTTTAGTGAAACATAAATTTTTATATTGTTTAACATTTTCAATTGATTTGATGACCATTGTAAACAAAAAACTTTATGTTTATAGTCCACGGAATAACTTTGATGAAAGATTAGATTGTATTGACCAATACAAATTATTTTATATAGTCTTATCTGGTGACTTTCTTTCTACAAAATTTTTGTCTTCTAATTTTATGTACTACATTTGTTAATGTAGTTATTTGTTTTAACATTTTTTTGGTAGTGAATAATGTTGATAAGACGTGGATAGGTGAAAAACACCAAGTTAAGTATGCTAAAAACATAGATTTCTTCTCTTTCACCAACAAAAAATAAACCATATAAAAATATAACTTAGACACACTGCTAACCCAAGGTTATATATGTCATTGAAAATTGTGAAGTTAACCATAGTTAATCTAAAATTATACAAAAATTTGAAAATGAAATATATTTGTACATATAATTATAAATGGGATATATTCATAAATCAGTTTTTGAAATAGGACATGACAGTAAAAAACCCTTTTATGTAAGATGGCTATGATATATAGGTCGTCTTCTTTTCTAATCCTCCAGCATTTGGTTCTGTCCACAATTTTGGCTGTCTTGGTCATTTGATCTCAGTAAAACCTTAAATATCGTCTTGATTGAAGAATTTTGTTTATTTCTTAAAATTAGTAGGTAAATAAGATTGAGCATTAAAGAATTTGTTTTTTTATTGAAATGCGTTAATGTGAATCAAGGTTAGAATGCCCTTTTTTAACAAGAGGTAGAATTTTCTGTTGTGTTAAAATCAACAATATCCTTGGACCTGAATATAGATAAAATTTCTTTTTGATTAAAAGTTCAACATATTATTTTAAAAAAAATAATCAAATTTCACCATATATTTAAAATACTTTGCAATGGTTGTAAAATACTAATAACAAGTTCAACAATGTTTTACCTAATGATTTAGGACAATATTTTTAAATCAATTCCAACAACTTGTCTTATATTTGTGCATTACTATGAATATAATATTTATATTCTTATTATATAATATATGTATAAGAGGGATCTTTTATGGATTTATGGTTCATGTACAACTAATTTAATACAGACTCTTAGATTTTCAAACAAATTGATTATAACCGTTGAATTTAAAATAAAGAAATATTCTATAAATAATGATAAGTAGATATTCTAAATTCAATAAAAATTCCCGCCCTTTCAATGATTTAAACCAAAAAGAAGTAGGTATTCTTAATTGAGTAAAATAATAATATAAAATTCATAATTTTTTTTGTCTTCAAATTCACGATATTATTTTTTGTACAAAATTATTAAACCATCATTGAATTAAACATTATTTCGTGAGTTTGGCGTGAGCTGTAAAATCCTAAAAATTCGATTTATAAAATTTAAGATAAAGTCGAAATAAAATCGAACGAAACTCGTTAATTTTGTTTGTTTGTTTGAACTTTAATTTGATTTTTTAAAACTATTTCAAAATTTAAAAAAAATGTTAAATAAAAAATAAAACAATCGTCAATGCACGCCGAAATATTAAAAATTTGGTAGTCAACCCAAATATTAAATATTTGGGTTTACACAGTACTTTAGTTAATGTAATACACGAGATTCCTTTTTTTTTATAAATATGACTTATAACTTTACGAATGAGTATATGTTCTCACAAATTGCTTTTGTTTCTATGTTAAAACAAATAATATATAATATTCATCCGAGTTAAAGAAGTATATATATATATATATATATGGCTTTACACAAAATTAAAATCTAACTAAATATAATTAGTTGTATTTGATGAGTATAGTATCATGGGTCTCAATATAAAAAAATAAAATAAACTAAATGTGATTTTTTTATATTATTGAACCGAGATTAAAACTATCATTTAAATTAAAAATAATTATATTTCGTAAACACACATTGAAATAAAAATAATACTATATATTTCAATTTAATATTCTTTTTTAAATTTAAATACTCCTAAATAGAAAAAATCAATTTATATCTTTATTATATAATATCCATAATGGGGGAATTTATCCAAATTTTTGATAGTTATTGTTCACGTGCTGTCAATTTAATATGAATTGTTAGATCTTTTTACAAATATATGTATACGTATAATTATAATTATTAGCAAATCACATTATAAAAAATATTTGAATAAAAAAATCCGCAACTTAAAGTTGCAAATCAATTTATATATAATATAATATTAAAAAAAAATTGTGCATCGCATGATGAGAGCAGATAGTTGTGTAAAACCGGAGGAAAGTAATTTTTTTATTGAAATATATGATATAGGACATGCATGCCTAAAAAATGAGGCATATATTGAATGTCCCAATATTTTAAGATATATATTATTGGATCATTTATTTGTTCATTATGACTCAAATTTTAGTTTAAGACAACATTACTCTTGGTTAATAACTAAATTTCCAAAGGGCCTTTCATTACATGTTACTAGCTTAAAACTCGTGCGATGTACGAGTTCCGTTAATATTTAGATTTTTTTATTTTTATTTTTATTTTATATGATTTTATTGAAATTCTAATATAAATAATTAAATACGTAAATTAATAACAATATAATTATAATTTGATTGTGTATAATTTTAAGTTAAATCAAATAGTATAGTATAAAATAGTATATGGTTGATGAGATTTGAATCATTAATCTTATTTATAAATAATAATTAAATGTTTAATGTTGGCGGGTTCGAACCTGTAAACTTGGTTAGTGTATTTTATTTCCTGTAAGTTTGGTTGGTTTGGTGTATTTTTTTTAGTATTCGAATCTAACGGTTATGATCATTTGGTTAAGAGATCTGACGGTCGTGATCGAAAGGAATAACCAAAAATAGAGTTAACTACAAATTATAGCTCTGTTGGATTATTATAGTTTAGCATAGATGACTTGCAACAAGCGTAGCTTTATGTTTTTCGACCTAGACGCTTGTTTACGATGCCTTTAGGTGGTTAAGATCAGAAACAGATGCAAATAGAGTTGCGTAAGCCAGGAAATCCCTGTTATTCGGTATCGTATATCTTATGAAACAGAGCAATGAGGAAGATAACTCATAAGGGGAATTGATATTCTTCACTTAATTATGGCCCTACATGGAAGAAAACCAACCCAGGAGATGTTACTAATTTCACTTTCTCAAATCAAATGCTTCCTACGAAGCTGCTGAATGCTACAACGCAATGCCAAAGGAATCTCATACATCACATGTTCACCTATAACATCTTCACAATTTAGATAATTTTGAAAGTCTAATTTACAATCCCCCTCATGGCGATGGACGTTAATGGGAACCCAACCATGACTCTTGACACTCATTAACGCTTACAAGAAAAAGTGAAATCAAATATACAGGTTTAGGCAAACAAGAAAAGGCACGTACATGTACTACAACCCCAAAGAATAGACTCTTGACACATGTAAATTTCGATGCACTCGAGAAGAATATAGAAATTAAAGAAAAATGATGCCTTCGGCGGTCAGATTTGCTGATCCGTCATATACGAGTAAGTGTATCTTGTTTCAGCAGCAGCTTTCCGGATTCATCTCTGTCAAAAAGCATCCCAACCACTTCATTCCAGTTCACTCTTCCTCCGGCAGATTCCGGTTTAGTTTTCTGAGTGTCCTCGGTCACATTTTGAGAAATTTCTGCAGCTTCGTCTCCCGATGAAGATCCATCTTTTTTGTGTATGGTTGGTTCCTCGTCTGTGCTGCCCACGGCATGAGGTATGTTCAAACTAGCTGCTCTCTCCAACGCATCTCTATGTTCTTTTTCAAACGTGCGTAACCTTTGAATTTTCTGTGGCTTTGGGGCAGTAGTTGTGGTCTCAGAGCTGCTCTCACTCATCACCTGTAAGATCACTCAAGTCACTATAACAGTTTTGAATATTATATTTAAAGCTAATAGTCATGAGGTAGCTATGAATATCTGTTCATCTTTTATATAATACTCATCCTCTTTTTATGCAAATACACCACCACAAGTAAAAGAATCTGCAGACTAATTCTGTAACTTATACGACCAAGGAAATCCTGGCTAACTGAGAACATGAATTTAATCAATGTTCTATTTTAGCTCAAACATATATAGTACTTGTCTTGAACACGAAATTTGCAGAGGTAATACTGGATCTCTATCATATGTTAGCGTAGAACGTTAGTCATAACCGATTAGATTTCCCTGTGAGGACCACGACTCTGTCAACTAAGCCTTAAATGACTGGAAAATCATATCCCAGAAGTTTATGCGATGACAAAATCTTTACTCTCTCCATTTGGTAGTACTCCTAACTCTCTAGACTCACATAATTATCTATCCTATATTCAATTCAATTAATCAGCACTAAGCTCTTTAAATCTTTGCTAAAAATCCAATTCTCCATCAGTTTTTATACTTCAGAGTTTTTGCAGTCTAATACAAGCATCCTAGTTATCCTCTACATTTTATCTTCATCGCTCAGGTTACATAAATGAGTTGCAGAACTCAAGGTGCCTAAAAACGACAACACAACAGGACTGGCTAAGTAGAATTTACTAGAATGTTCTTCAGCTACTCGTAACACTTTTTTTGCTAAGCACTTGTAAGTTGTAACATATTTATATTCAACTACTAATTATTGTAATAATTATCATCATAATTCACTCCTGAACCAAAATATCTCTGTTTAACTAAAAACCTCCAGTAACAGAAATAGAACATAATATTTTCCCTTGGCGGAAGACATTGTGCTGACTCATTACCAGAATTTGATACTTGAAAGAAGGGGAGGTGAAAGACTGAAAGAAAATGCGTTTCCATCTCATTGCTACCCGTATATATTGTGTTAAACTTTCGTGGACTTTAGTTTCTATCAATTTACATTATCTACTCATTTATATCTCGAAACATTTATGAGAAGTTACTACAATTACAGGATTTTTATATAGATAGATGACAAGTTAATGCAAAAGAACTGCTTCTGACTTACTTCCAAAGCTTTTGTCGCCTCTCGTTCTATCCAAATAATTCCATGATCTTTCGTCGTATTGCATGACAAAACGATATGCTCAAATCTTCCTTCAACTGGGATTGCAGTTCTTACCTCTGGAGGAAACCTCCCACATCTGTGAAGAATTCAGTGTCAAGTTGAGGTATCAATATTAGTTTCATGCTTATGACCTTCCAGAGAAGTAAAGCATACAGAAGTCAGTCTGATAGCCAGAAAGATGCTAATACGAAGCAGTAAATCTTGTCATTCGTGAGCCTACTTTTTTTAGTAAAATTTTAGAATTTGAACCATTTCTCGATTGGGGCATGTCATCATTGCGCAGGGCCATGCTAATCTTCTCTGTACCATTCCAATTATATTAGATGTCCCGAAGGGAAAGCTACTTTTGTTTCATTCTACCCTAACGGAAGTTCTGCCCTTTCTGGCTCTTTTTTTTAAAAAAAAAATTTGTCCGCATCACTTTGAAGTCTGCACTAAGGTCACTCCGATATAACTTTATCCAAGGTTGAACTTGAATTCGACGTAAAATAAATTATCAATTATATAAAATAAAATAAACCTGACCCATTTATAATATATGAATAAAAAAAACCACATATTTGACAGCATATATTGTAATGGTATCCTAAATCTTGAAGTAAGAAACTACAACCCCATTAAGTGTAAACTGTCAATGTTTGTAGAGTACCTTTTTGGCTTTTTTGGTACCTAGAAGCTAAAGATCATATGAATACTTTATATTGACTAGTTAGAATTTTTAAAGTTTGTATGCCTTCTAAATATGATCTGATAAAATTGTTACTAGTCTATACTCGTACACTACACGGTAAAAGTGTCATACTTAAAGTTTTAGTGAAATAATTGTGCCTTACCCTACAAGGTTAAATAAAGCACTTAACAATAATGATTAAGGTCACCTACAACTTTTCAATGTGAGATTCAACTTTCAATGAAAATAGGGCAATTTCAAGAAAGCTCACCTGCAAAATTTTCTCTCTACAATATGATACATTCGCCCAGGAGCATAGAGCCTTCTAGGATCACTGAGTTTTGTATGTTCAGGTATAAAAGTGTCCCTTAAGCAAATCAGAAATAATAGGCATGGCAAGCTGTCATTGTAATAAACCACTTTTATAAATTTCAAGAGCTAAAATAGTGATATATAAGAGGGTAAAGCAAATATGAAGAAATCAAACTCACCAAAATATTGATCCAAATATATCTTCCAATGGAGTTGGTGTTCGTGGTAAGAAATCATCCTGTGAACAAGAATATACTAAATTGACATATTTCTCGCCAAAGCAAAAATTTAATACAGAGATAAATTTAACAAAGTATAAATAACAAAGTCAGCTATCTAACACTCATACATATCAAGATTTTACAAATATACTATAGACAAAATCATATCTTGCCTAGTGAAACGACAAACCATTTCATAGAACAGAATGATTATTTTAGTCACTCACCCGCGTGATTTCCGAATTGACCGGTTTAGTAAATCAGTCAAGTTTTAAGCAACCCGATTATATCTCAAAAAAAGAAAAAAAGACAACCCCTTATGGCTGGTTCACAAAGGGTCGAGCATAAGCAATACATGACCAAAATTGACGCTCATAGAACTTTATTCTAGTAAACTCAAAATGAAGAAATGGCAAAGCTTTTTCTCCTTTTTTTTGAGATATAAGAAAAATATGAAAAGACACTATCAGGCTAGGCCAGTATAGGCTAGTTGCTTAAATGCAAAATTGGCTTATTAGTCAAAATTAGTTTAATTTTAGTCCCCTTCGTGTTAGCACTGAAAAATAGAAGCGACTTAAAAATTGATTTATTAGTTGAATCTTGAATCATAAGTAGGAAATAGGTACTTATTTCAGTTATCTGTCAGTAATAAATTTTAATAAAAATCGATATTATCCATTTTGAATGTGGCTCCAAATCCATTTTTTGTAATTCTTAATACGTGATAAGTTAAATATCAACTAAAAAAACTCTACAAATTAAATTTTTAAGTTAAGGCAAACAAAATCACACTCGCACCGACAAGTGACAACCACAGCATTTACAATAGAGATCAAAACAAATCACCTGCAATACAACAGAATGTATAACATCTGCATACTTAACAGCCAAATTAAGCGACATACTCCGAGCTGGGGCAAGCGAGTAACACTTAATCTTATTCCTTGGAATCCCCCCAAGATGATCCCTATGATTGACCGCAATAATAGTCATCAATGCAGCTATACCAGAACCTAAAGAATGCCCCACAAAAACCATATCATACTCTTCCCCATTCTCAATCCACAAATTCTTCAGCCTCTCCGATTCTTGATTCAACAACCAAATCGCCGACTTCAACAACCCGAAATGCACATACCCTCCATCAAACATTTGTTTCCCAAGCCGATTATCAAGCAAAACCTTATAATCAGTCTGTTTAGCTAAATTAAGACCCCGTATCGCAAGCACAATTTCTCGATGATCATGATCAACATAAATAAGATAAGGTGGGCATTGGCCTAAAGTATGTTTATAATTAGCTCTCATAATAACACAATCAGGGTTTAAGCCATACTCACTAGCGGGCCGGAGCTTGGGGCTCCGAATATCATCTTCATAGATGGCTAAAATTGTTTTGCAAAAACGTGGCACGGCTGAGAAGTCATCAACTTCAGCTTTAGGCCAAGTGGCACTGTCGTAAGCTCCAACATAAGTGCAGCGTTTCCAGAGCCAACGAACACAACCAACTGCAAAAACACATTCTAGGCCGCCAAACAGTGACATGATAGCATGTGGGGTTGTGTTTGTTTTTGAAATGGAGGTTGTGTTTCAGTGGGGAATATTGTCAAACAGTTGGTGTGCACAGGAGAATATTTAAAACTAGGAGAATACGTATGTGAAGGGATTAGCTGGGGTCTGAACATGGCTGCTTTGCTTGCGTGAGCTGTTTTTAACTTTTAAGATAGATGTAATGGAATCTGTATTTTTTATACTGTATCTGTATTCATTTCTCGATTTCTCTATTTCTCTATGCGTATTTGTTTGGTAGATACTGCTCCTTCCCACCGTCCAAAAGTCAGACTATCCTTTTCATTCACCTATATTAAATATAGGTAAACAAAATTAAAAAAATATGTACTTTTTATTTATTTTTTTATCTTAGATAACCCGCATCCGCTATCTTTATCTTTTGGGTTGTGTACTGGGTGACGAAGACGGTATTATTTTAAACTCATGCTCATGATTATTTTAGAAAAAATGAAAGTAAGTTAAATAGAAAGAACAAATATAATGTTTCAGTCACAAAACTTTTACTATAAATATGTGATATTCTTTTGGTAAAAAGCAAAACAAGCATTTTATGTTTTTTAAACTTAAAAACATATTAATAAAATTAGTTTTACTTTATATTTTTTGAATTAATTAAAAAATGGGTAGAATTTATTGTATTTTATTTCAATTACTTGCTCTCACATATTTTTTCTCTCTCTTAGAGCATCTCCACTCTAATGGGTAAAAAACCTTTAACTAAAAATGTGTCAAAAATATCATAAATTAATATAATAGAGATATTGTAAAAATTAATCCGCTCCAGCTAAAATTTTAGTTAACCTCCCTATATTGAATATATTTGTTGAACATGTATAGATCTGTAGTTAAATTACACATAATCTACTTATCATATCGAAATTATGCATTTTATTTAAAATAATTTAAAATGATAAAAATATACTATTTTTAAAATATAATCAATCATTATATTCAACTCCACCGAAGTGAATCACGTAACAGGTTTAACAAATTTTACATAATCACTATTTTATACAATTTTAGCGAACCACTTCAACCAACACTGTTGGAGATATTGGATTAATAAAAAAAATAGAAATATTATATTGAAACCTCTGGTTTTATTCTTTACCTAACCTTTAGGGTAGGATCTGCGTGTCTAACAATAAAAATAATTTAAATCAGGCTCTGAATATTATAATATTTATTAGTATATTATATACTCCAATGGTTTCATTCATATCATAATGAATTGCTTCGCTTAATTGAGTGGTTGATGGACTTTACGGTTCAAGTCTCTTGCGAGTCTTTGCAACAGCAAAGTCATTATTAAATTCTTCCATTAATATTTAAACTATGATATATTGTTGAAGTTCAAAAATTTGTACATAATTTTAACCTCTTTCTTATTATGGCATACCAAAACCAAAATTCTAATTTTGCTGGAATATACTAGCTTTAATAATATTAGAAAGGGCTACTAGATCTGAGAGGGAAAAAATGATATTCGGAGGGAGATAGCATATATTAGAATGCTTTATAGCCAAGGTGAAAAACAAAAGCAATTAATGCATTATCAAAATTTCTACTCCTAAATTTTAGCCCTACGATTGCATATTTGACCACATGGCAAATCAATTCACAACACTCCCATTTGATTGTCATTGTGGTATGGATCATAAACTGCCTCGTTAAAACCTTGTCAAAGAAAAACCCAGTGAGATAAAAATTTTGACGAAGCAAAAAGAGTACTATCTCCTCTTGGAAAAACTAATCATTCTCTGAATTTTGTTGAAACAAATTCTTGAGTCGACGCATTCCAATGTTCTGTCGTTATTTCTCAAAAATTGAATTCGGTAATGATTTCGTGAATAAATCAGCAAGGTTGTCACATGACCGAATTTGTTGTACATCAATTTTACCATTATTTTGAAGCTCATGAGTGTAGAAGAATTTTGGTGAAATGTGTTTCGTCCTGTCTCCTTTGATATATCATTCCTTGAGTTAATCAATGCATGCAGTGTTATCCTCAAACATAACGGTAAGACTTCTAGTGATGTCTGATAATCCACATGATTCCCGAATATTCTTGATGATACACCGCAACCAAACACATTTTCTACTGGCTTCATTAATCGCAATGAGTTCTGAGTGATTTGTTGAGGTTGTCACTGTAGTTTGCTTCGTAGATTTCTAGAAAATGGTTGTACCGCAATATGTAAACACATATCCAGTTTGTGATTTGCCAAAATGAGGATCTGACAAATATCCAGCATCTGCATATCTAATCAACTGAGATGTTGAGTTTTTCGGGAAGAATAACCCAAAATCAATTGTTCCACGAAGATAACAAAATATATACTTGATCTCATTCCAATGTCTGTCCATCGGAGCAGAGCTAAATCTAGCCAATAAATTCACAGCAAATGCAATATCTGGCCTTGTATTATTTGTAAGGTACATAAGTGCACCAATTGCTCCGAGATATGGGATTTCGGGACCGAGAACTTCTTCATCATCTTCTCGTGGTCGAAATGAATCTTTATCAGACCCTAAAGATCTAACCACCATTGGAGTAGTCAATGGATGAGATTTATCCATGTAAAATCTGTTCAAAACCTATGCAGATTGGTGGAGGAAAATTCCTGATGACAAGTATTCGACTTGTATACCAAGGCAATATTTTGTCCTTCCAAGATCTTTCATTTCAAACTCTATCTTTAGGTATATGACACCTTCATCAACCTCTGTAGTTGTTCCTACAAGGCTTAAATCATCGACACATACAAAAATAATCTCAAAACCAGATTGTGATTTTTTGATAAAAACACATGGAGAAATTTGGTTGTTAATATACTCATTCTTTTGTAAATAACGACTAAGTCTTTTATACCACATACGACCAGACTGTTTCAATCCATATAATGTTCGTTGAAGTTTAATGGAGTATATATGACGAGGTTTCTTGAACTCATCCATTTTTAACCCTTCTGGATTTTTATAAAGATTTCGCTATCAAGTGAACCATATAGGTATGCAATAACGACGTCCATAAGTCGTGTTTCCAAATTTTCTTTAAATGCCATACCTAATATAAAACGAAAGGTAATTTTATCCATCACTGGCGAGTATGTCTCTTGATAATCAATGACAGGCCTTTGAGAAAACCCATGAGTTACAAGTCGGGCTTTATATCTCATAATTTCATTCTTTTCATTTTGTTTTCCTATGAATACCCATTTATTCCCAACAGAGTTCACACCAAATGGTGTTTGTACAGAAGGTCTAAATACTTCTCTTTTACGCAATGAATTTAATTCTGTTTGGATTGCGTCTTTCCATTTTGACCAATCTTTTCTTCGACGACATTCATTTACACTTTGTGGTTCAGGATCACAATTTATGTCGACATCCAATGCCGCAGAATACAAAAATACATCGTCGATTATGGCTTTACTTCGTACTTCGATCCCATAATTTCATATCATGCACATAATTTATTGAAATTTCATGACTGTTTAATCCTGTATCTTCGGGGACTGGAATCTCTTCAGGAGATAATACAACTTCAGGGGTATTTGCTTCTTCTGGAGCATGTGTCACTTTAGGGGCAATTTTCTTTATTTTTCTTTTTCGTGGTGCAACATCTTTTGCACCGACCGGTCTACCACCCTTCAGGCGTGGCTTTGATTCTGTAACCAATTCTTTTGTATTTAATTTTTGATTTGGTATATTTATTCTAGCGGGAGTATTTACTACAGGTATATGGGATTTAGTTATATTTCTAGAATCGTTAAATGCGTCAGGCATTTGGTTTGCAATATTTTGCATATGAATAATTCTTTTAACTTCAAGTTCGCAGTGACCGGTATGTGGATCTAGAAAATATAATCCCGATGCATTCCATGTTATGTTAGGATTAACTTTACTTGAATGTTTTTCTCCCCCTAAGGTAGGAAACATAGACTCGTCAAAATGACAATCTGCATATCTTGCGGTAAACAAGTCTTCGGTTAGAGGTTCCATATATCTACTTATAGATGTGGAGTCAAAACCAACGTAGATACCTATTTTTCTTTGAGCTCCCATATTCGATCTTTGTGGCGGAGCAATCGGTACATATATAGCACTTCTGAAAATTTTGAAGTGAGAAATATTAGGAACTTGACCGAGTACCAGTTGTAGCGGAGAATGTTGGTTGTAGGAAGTTGGTCTAATACTAATAATATTAGCAGCATGAAGTATTGCGTGACCCCAAATAAATGTAGGTAATTTTGCTTTTAACAATAGCGGTCTTGCAATAAGTTGGAGTCTTTTGATAAAGGACTCAGATAACCCATTTTGTTTATGTACATGAGGAATTGGGTGTTCAACTGAGATTCCTACAGACATGCAATAGTCGACAAAAGTTGTAGATGTGAATTCGCCGACATTATCCAAACGAATTGACTTGATGCAATGATCAGGAAATTGAGCTCGTAATTTGATTATTTGGGCAAGTAATTTTGCAAAAGCATCATTACGAGTTGAGAGAAGACAAACATGAGATCATCTAGTCGAGGCATCGATTGATACCATGAAGTACCTAAATGGGCCAGATGATGAGTGTATAGGTCCACATATGTCGCCTTGGATCCTTTCTAGAAAAGTTGGGTTTTCAAGCTGTACTTTAATAGGGGATGGTCGAGTAATCAGTTTTCCTAAAGAACATGCTGAACATGGAAGGTCATTGTTGGAAAGAACTTTAAAATCTTTAAGAGGGTGACCAGAAGAATTCTCTATAATACGACACATCATAGAGACACCAGGATGACCTAATCTTTCATGCCAAAGTGTAAAAGATTTTGGATCTATGAGTTTGGAAGCAATGACATTGTGCAACTCAATAGTTCTAATTTTCATCATATATAATCTTGAGGAAAGTGAGTGAAACTTTTCTAAAATTTTCTTGTTGCTAGGATTAGCGGAAGTAATACGAAGATATTCTCTATTAGCCTCAGAGATAGTTTCGATGTGAAAATTATTGAGTCGGATATCTTTAAAACTAAGAAGATTTCTAGTAGACTTACTAGAATATACAGCATTTGGAATGTGTATGTGGGTACCATTAGGTAGGACGAAACTAGCTTTTTCAAAACCTTCGATTATATTAGATACGCCGGAAATCGTTCCGACTTGAGCTTCAATTTTGGTTATTTGGGTAAAATATTTTCGGTTCTGTAGAATCGTATGAGTTGTACCACAATCAGCAATGCATATATCTTCAGAACCCATTCTGTATATAATTAAGAAACATAATTTATTTCATAAGAACATAACACACTACATAGTTCAAACAAAATAAAGCACACAATACATACTGCTATAGTAATTATATGAAACTAATCTCCAACCTCCCATATGGGAGTTTCGCTAGATTCATTCGGACCATTAATGCTTATTCCTCCAGTTGTGATTCTCGAAAAATCATATATGTTATTGTTGGCGAAATTTGTTTCTACCATTTTCTCTTTTGATTTTTGAGAAGATTGGTATAGCTTAACAAGATTATCTGGGGCATGACAATTACGTGTCCAGTGCCCATCCATGCCGCACCTATAGCAAACATTTTCAGTTTTTCCTCCTTGCGGTGCCTTTCTTTTACTCTGTAATTCAGATTGCCACTTCCGGTGACCAGAGTTGTTATATGGACGAAAATGCCCATGGCTCCGACCTCGTCCACGGTACCGTCATTGGCCCCGTCCACCTCTATACCCTTTTCCACGTACATTCTGCTGGAATGACATGTTATTTACTTCAGGTAATGGGGCAGATCATGTTGGACGGGATTGATGATTCTTAATCACCAATTCATGATTCTGTTAAGCAACAAGGAGAGTTGATAGAAGATGTCCAAACTTAGTAAATTTGTGCTCCCTGTACATCTCTGCTAAGTTGATATTGTTGGGGTGAAAAGTTGATTGTGTCTTATCGATTTTTCTTTTTTCCGTAACTTTCTCACCACACATAATAAGCCTATAACTTATTTTGAACAAAGCAGAGCTATATGCTCGGACACTCTTAAAATCCTGAAGTCTTAAATTAGCTCAATAATTTTCAGCTACAGGTAGATAAACTAATTTCTGGCGATCGAACCTATCCTTTAGATTTTCCTATAAAATAAAGAGATCCTCGACTTCCAAGTACTCATATTTTAAATCCTCATGCATGTTGTGTCAGCGAAAAATTATAGAGGTAAAGTTTTATTCAGTCGTAGATTTATTTTCTGCCTTTATTGTATCGCTTAATTTCTTTGAACCCAAATGCAACTTTACATCTTGTACCCACGATAAATAATTATCTCCAGAAATGTCCAAGGCAACGAACGACAAGCTTGTAATATTTGTCATATTAAATCTGAATTAACACGAAAATTATTAAATTTTAATTCATCAATGTAAATATTACATAAAATCCTAGTTAATCTGGTGCGTAAGCACGTACACAATAATTAATGTATATATCAGTATTATCATTGATAATATAAACAGATCTATATATAAAATGATAAATGGATTTTCACCCGCCATACGGACGTCTGCGTATACAGGTTATCTCCGATCAATAATAAATTAAAGTGGACAATCCTGCATAAGTTAGTTAGGGGCAAAAAAAATTATTATCCGATAGTTTTGAAAATTATAAATTAAGGTTCCCACTATACTTCGATATTACCCAAAATTAAATAGTACTGTAAAATAATAGGCGGTGCTCCAACCATATATATTTAAATTATTAGTAGAGGGTATAACCACGACTACTTCGGTCATATATATATATATATATATATATATATTTAAATTAAAAGTATACCTTCTCAGTTTCGGCAGAACTTCATGCTGATAACGTGTTGTAATATGCTAGCTTTAATAATATTAGAAGGGGCTACTGGATCTGAGAGGGAAAAAATGATATTCGGAGGGAGATAAATAGCATATATTACGATGCTTGGTGTAAGTTTTACATTCACCAATGTCATGTATTTATAGCCAAGGTGAAGAACAAAAGCAATTAATGCATTATCAAAATTTCAACTTCTAAATTTTAGCCCTACTATTACATATTTGATCACATGGCAAATCAATTCACAACAAATTTCAATTATTTTCAGTTAGATTAGTAATTGGCGGCGAGTAGATTCCAATTGGGTTTAATGAAACTACGTGCCTGTTTGAAAAATTTTGAAATAAGTAACTTATGACTTAAAATAAATAAGTAACTTATAAGTGATAAATAGATGAATACTTAAAAGTTATCTAAGTGTTTGAATAATTTTACTTATAAGTCATAATTTTCTTTCACTTAAATGAACTAAAATAAATAATTTTTATATATAATTATCTTAATTCGTGAATTTTAAGTTAAATTGATATTGAAAAATATTTATATTAAACCAAAGTGAATATAAAAGTAAAAAATAAAAAAAAAAGTTGAAAAAAATACGTCAACATTCAACTTATCAGCTTATAAGTTGTTAATTCAAGTTATAAGTTAGTCAGACAAATACTCGTCAATAAGTTATAACGAACATATAAGTAAGTGGCCGTTTGAGAAATCTTAAAATAAGTAACTTATCACTTAAAATGAATAAGTGTTAAATAAGTAATAAGTTGATAAATACTTATAAGTTCTAAAAGTGTTTGGATAAACTTACTTATAAGTCAATTTTTTTTTACTTAAATGGATTAAAATAAATAATTATTAAATACAATTATCTTAATTCATGAATTTTAAATTAAAAAATATTTTAAAATTTTATTTTAAACTCAAAATTTTAAAAAAAGGTGAAAAATACAAATAAGTTGGAAAAAAGTACGTCACTGCTCACATTCAACTTATCAGTTTATAAATTGTAAATTTAACTTATAAGTTGGGTTGACAAATATTCGTCGATAAGTTGTTGCGCACTTATAAGCGAATAAGTTGGCTTATTAGAATTCCCAGACATGCCCTAAATAAGCCCAGTTAATATAATAGCCAATCTGGCGCCTCCAGTTGATGGAGTAGGTTTTGTTCGTTTCTCGGAATTTAAAATTCCATGTCATATTTTTAATTGAAAGTGAGTGTTCAATTGTATTTTGTATTTTTTATGAGTCAAATGGAGCGATATATCAGTCTAATAATAAACCCGTATAAATGAGAAATTGTTCTAAAAAGTGAAAATTGGTTAGAATTGTTCATAAAACAATCTTAACAATCTTTCTATGATTAATTTGATTATTCATGATTAATCATATTAGTTAATCAAAATATTAATGGAATGTGTATAATAAAATACCAAAATAATTAAATTATTAAACTTAATATATTAGTTTAAAAAAAAGTGTAATAATTAATCAGATTATAAAATTAAATTCAACTATAAAATTTAATTACTAATCAATAATTAATTAATAAAATCAATAATTTTTAGAATAGACACTAACTTCGGTAAATTGATACAAATGATCCAATGAAAACAACAATAATTTGTGGGAACATTTAAATAATTTTATTTCTTTACAAAATTACCATTTTCAATCACAACTATTTTTTTATTAACCACCATGTTAATTACCAGTTCTAGGTTTTTCAAATATCCTCAACCAAATATCTGCTCCAAAAAAATTATCAAATGACGTGGCGGACACATGGCTGATTTTAATCTGTGGGCACATAGCTGATTTTAATCCGTGAGCGCATATATATGCACATGGGGTCTCATATTATTATTAAAAAAATTGTCAAATATTCACATGACACATCAAATTTGGGAAATTTTTTGGTGGAAAAATTTGGGATCTCAAACA
Source organism: Apium graveolens (assembly GCF_009905375.1). Taxonomy (NCBI): domain Eukaryota; kingdom Viridiplantae; phylum Streptophyta; class Magnoliopsida; order Apiales; family Apiaceae; genus Apium; species Apium graveolens. The sequence goes on from NC_133650.1 coordinate 302,154,782, forward strand.
TTATCAGATTTATAAAATAAGGAATTAACGCATTAAAAAGGAATATCACAAGTTGTGAGTTCTGAGAGCACGATGAAATAGCTCAAATGGTTAAAAACTTATCTCTTATTATTCTCGCTCACCCCGAGATTTATTAGAATCTATACTCAATTGTAAGACATATAAGTTAAATTATTAAAAAAAAAAGGAAAATCACAAGGACTAAGCAAACACAAAGCCCCTTAATTATTAGTCAATAATTTATACACATAATTTTGTTTTATTATTTTAAAACCGCATAGTGACTCCGTGGACTTCCAATAGTTACTGGGCTTAATTACTATGTAACATGTAGACTAAAGCCCATTAACAAGTACATTAAAGTCTGCTAGAGATATTAATGTTCCGAACTTTAGAAGGCTTGGGAGCATTATCTTTTGGGACTAAAATAGTGAGAAGCCCATTCTCCACCTGAGCCTTTATCTGATCCACCTTTATATTTTCCGGCAGCTCAATTTCCCTTGAAAATCCTGATTTTCCGGCAACTCCGCCGCCTCGTTCCGTCAAGTGCCAAACGCTGTCTTTCTCATCTTTCGCTTGTGTATCTCCTGCTGCTTTTATTACAAGAATATTCCCCTCTTCAACTTGCACTTTTATGTCCTCCTTGCTATGACCTTTTTTAAATAAATCACAAAGATTTAAAAAATTAAAATTTATTTCTTTGTCAACTACGATTTATATAAAATGATTGAAACGCAATAAAAAAAATAGCTCGATTATGAATCAAAATAATCCATTCATTTAAACTCTATTCCCACAAACTTAAATACTCCATCCGTCCCTTATATGTCAATTTTTAATGATCAAATTTACTCAATTTTAACCATAAATAAAAAAACCCATTCTTACACTATTTTAAAAAACTGAAAAATACATATTAAAGTAGATTTTATGTAATTTCTAATAATATAATTTTTATAAATATTTTTAATATTATACCAGATGAATTTTGATCAAAATTACGTCAATTAAAATATTGACACGTTTACAAACATGAGATGATATTGAAATTGAACAAATGTTAAATAAATTGGAAAGAAAGGTATTGAAAGGGCATGGTAACCTGGGACATTGATTTTGAAGAGATGGGAGTGAGGAGTTTCCAGCCAGTCCATCAACGCGGGTGAACCGGGAAGTGCTCGCCGGTAGAGAGGACCGCTCCAGAACAATTGTCTTAACGGGTCTACCAAAATTGCCATTTTATATTTTCTTCGACAAATACAATTTCCTAGCACTTGTGTCTGTGTATGTGAATGCAGGAGATAATGGGGTTGATGAATTTATATAATGGTCCTGTCCATGTAAAAGAATATTAAAATGGTAGCAGGAGACTAGAAGGGTTACGATGAGTCTGGAACGTTCTACTACATGTATACATTTATCCAAGTACCAACTCCTTAGGAATAGAATAGAAGAGTTCAAGACTGGCCAGTGGATGTTTACCCCATCACTTTTATCTAGTATCAAAATTTTCGAGGCCCATTACCAAACCATTCGGGCCTAATCATCCTCCGTAATTTGTACCGGACCGATAGATATCCGATCTGTTCTGATTCGATTGAATTTTATCGAATTCGAATATTTCAGGTTTGAATTCGAATTTAATATTTAAATAGGAACTATTTTGAAGTCGGATTTAGATTTAAGATTTAAGATTTACGATTTCGAACTCGACCCGAAAATTCGAAACTCATTTTGACCCGAAACTCATGTTAATATATAAATAAATTTTTACATATACATCAGAATTAATTGCACTTTGCAACTTTAACTTCATTTAAAATCAAAACATTATATCTACTTTGCAAAAATACAGTTTGCAACCCTTAAATTTCAATATCAACTACAACATGCATCCCTTGATGTTATAAAATTAAAATTGAGATGTTAATATTAATAACTAAAATTTCAAATTAATTAAAATATTTATTTTAGTGCATTTTTTACATGAAAAAAAATTATAGCTATTTTCAATTAGTAATACTCTAAATTAATCATAATGCTAAATACTTATAATATATTTATTAAGCAAAATATATGTTTATATATATAATCATAAAGTTTCTAAATATATCTATATTTTAAAATTTAAAAAATTATACTGAGTAATAAAATAATTGACATTAATATTATTTTTATAATTTGAACTAAATTTTAGTTTAATTTAAAAAAAAAAATAAAAATTTAAATTTTTATTTAAATATTTTGCTGAATTTCAATTTTATCCTTCACAATATAAATATTTTTAACAAAATGGTTAAAAGGATGCTATTTGATGTCTAAAGTTAGGGGTTGCAAACTGTATTTTTGAAAGTAATTATATAATTTTGTTATTTAATGAAATGTAGGGATTGCAAAATGTAATGAATTCTATACATCATACATGTATAGTTCCGTAATTTGAAGTAAAATTGTTATAAAATATAACATACTATATTACTAGTATTAATACCAAAAATAATTATAATTTGTACAAAATATTGCTCTAACAATACAAAATTATTATCGTTAAATATATTTTTAGTAGTATTTAAAACAAGCATGCTATATGCCAAGATTGTTGCGTTGTTTCACTGACAATTACATTCTTTTAAGTGTACCAAGTAGCACTGTGCACCACAGTCAGATACTAGTAATTCAATCATATCTCAGAAACATTTCACTAGAGTTTGTGAGAATTCAGGTATAATTCGTTAAATATCCACTAACTTGAACCTGAACAAATCCGATGATTTGGATTTGGGTTTAGTGATTCAGATTTTTTTGGATTTGGGTTCAAATTTGACTAACAAAATGAGGTTCGGATTTAATTTATACTAAACTCGTTTTAACTGATATGATTGTCATCTTTAAAATTATATTGGCACCACATTATTAGAGTTTTTCCATCAACGATCAAAATATTACAAAAACGTAATATTTTATTATAATTACTATATAAAGTTTTCTATTCATGAGTGTTGTTTCAAAATCAGACATATTATGCAAGATGAATATTTTTGTTAGGAGCGTAACAATTTTTTTTTAAATGGTATATTTTGTAATGTTCTATTTTTTTAAATTTTATATTTTACAATATTCTATTTTTTTTTAAATAATATATTTTACAATATTCTGCTTGTGCTTAGATATATTATTTTTGTCTTGATCGATGTCTCCATATTTCGATTGTAGGCTGTAACAGATGTTCACACACAACAATAATTTCAAAAAGAAATTAAGTGTGACAAGGACATGATGATATTTGGGGAAGTGCAGGTCCACTTGTTCAATAAGTTAGATGAGTGCAAATTGATATACTATCAAAATGGAAAAGGATGAGCTATGGAGCTATTCCAACCATGTTATTTTTCCTTGTGTTGTTATCCGAACAACTGTAAAATGCCAATTTGTACATCAATATACTGTACCTACATGTGACCTTCATCACTTGTTGCCTAAATGCCTTCACTCCACACAATTTTAAGTCAGTTTTTGCGACCCCAACTGCCTCTCTGCGATGACTTCATTGCCAAATAAACAGATACATTTTGGATCCACTCAATTCTAGTTGAGTGTTAACTATATGATTATATTGGAATCTTATTCTAAAACCTTAAGGTTTCAGATGGATAGACTGATTTATTGACATGGTATCAGAATTTAGGTTGTTGGGATGATTAATGTTAGATTCTCAGCCATCCCCGACATGGGAGTGTTAACTATATGATCATGTTGATCATTTTTCTAACATCTTAACGTTTTAGGTTTTAGACGTGATTCGCTGTTGTGTAAGATACAATCCCATTATTTCAATACAATAAAATGATAAACAAGTGGAAAAATAGACAAGTTACTAGCTCCACATCAATAATGAGATTGTCAATGATGTATGTTATTATAAACATTAGGAATCTTACTAAAAACATGAAGAAGAAGACAATGGATTACGACTGCAGATTATTTTTCATTGCAATAATTTTCGGGACAATACTATCAACTAAAGACTTTTTACAATGTCAGGACAACTACACTGATACTGCACTAGCTAATATTTTACAGGACAACAATTATGAGCAGGATCTTCCTTGCTCTGGGAAAGCTGCAGAGACTTGCTACAATGGAGAATATTTCTCAACAATGCGCAGCTCATTGATGTGTGCGAATAGCAGAACAGGTGCCATGAATGCCCTCGAAACTAATTGTGTTTTCGCGCAATAATTTGGAGTGATTGTATTTGATTTGCAATGAGGGCAATGAGAGTTCCGCGACAAAACCTGGTCTCCGCCAAAATTTTCATTTCTCTAAAATGTACCGACTCGTTCTCACTAGATTTAATTTTCCACATTTCTCCATCCACGGGGAGTTATTCTTTTTACAAGTTAGATCTGCTGCTGGGCTTGGCTTCCGACCTTGGCTTTGCTTCCAGTCGGCCGACTAGTCTATCTAATGCTTCTCGCATCCACCAATGCTGACAAGCTTCTTTAGCTTCTGCGACGCTCATCCATACTCTCTGACGGATGTGCTTCTCAGGCCACAACTCCATCTGCTCCTTGACATATAAAGGGAACATATGTCCTTCATAGAACGCATCATTTCCTTTGCTCTTAAAACTCCACTGACCCAATTCTTCCTGCAAGAATGACAAGTTTTGTATAAGACTTAGATTATTCAGAACACAGAGTGAACATCTTTAAACATATACCTATAAATCCAACATTTTACATATTAGTGCCCGTCGTGCCCAAAGAAAAAAACTTTAGAGGACGTTTGAAAACTTTCATTTCATTTCAAACGAGGGATTTCACGTGACAGGATTTGAGTGTTCATTTCAAATTCTTATGTTTATACTAATATTTAAATGTCCTGAATTTCAAATGAAATCTAAATCCAAATTCCCAAACATCTTACTTGATCAAATCCAAAATTTCAAATGAAATTCAGTTTCGCAAACAGGCACTAAGCTAATATCTAAAAATAAAGATTAATACAGTTCAATTGCTCTTAAACAAGGAAAATTTGACAGAGGACTGCTAACCTCAACAATGCCTTTTACTCCAGCTTCTTCGATTGTTTCTCTAAGCGCTGCCTCGTGAATAGATTCATCTGTTTCCCAACCTCCCTGTTAAATAGATAGATCAGTAAACTTATACAGAATCAACACAAACAATAAATCGACATTTTCAAATCCGTAAACATTTCTGAAACAGTTAAATACCTTAGGAAACAACATTCCTTTGCCTTTTCTTTGTGAACTGATGACAAGAACTTCTAAATTCGATCCATCCTCCATTTTCTTATACCTGTAAGGTATACATCTGCACAAACAAACAAATCAAAATTAGCAACCAAAAGCACAAGGAAATATGATTATCACAAATTTCCCTCAAAAGATCCCTCAAATTACAAATCACGTAGCAATTACATGTCGAAGTAAGGTCTGCATACATCTTACCCGACAAATGACCAGTAGGAAAGGATCATAGAAATAACTGGTTTTCATAGAAAGATGCTTATGTGGAAAACTCTTGTATCCATTCATTAAAAGTCAACAGGCTCATAAGTTTATCCATACAACTTGTTCTATCAATAAACCAACCATTTTAAATCTCAAAATCTTTACCCTCAAACTCAAATGTATAAGCATGCATGAAATAATCATCATAATAAACAAAAAAAATGTAGAAATTTGGTCAAAAATTTAAATTTAAGTCATAAAAATGATCCATTTTACAAAATAACAAATTTAAACTTACCATTCTACCGAATTCAACTAATATCAAAAGATTTAAAACATTTTTCACGAAAATATAAAATTTTACACAAAATGACACGAACCTAAAAAAAATGCATATGAAGATAAGAAAAGGAGACTGACCCGACGACTTGACGACTGCCATTAATATTGTTGTAACGCTGCAAATGTCTTCCACTGCGAGATACCAAAGCCACCATTGTTTGCTTCTTCTCTTTTCAATAAAAAAATTATATAAAAAAGAAACAGGGAAATGATTGTTGTGTTTGGATAAAGGAAGAAAACTGGATTGATGTATGTGAAAAGATTTCTCTGCAGTTTTTATAGAACCAAATGAAAGGAGTTAAATATATTACAACACCTTCATTCACGTCCATTTTATAGGGGTTTCACGGACATATGGACCCGTTTGTTGGCCGCGTCAAAAGACATGCTCCCTCCGGGATAAATTATAGTTCCGTAAATATTTTTTAATTTTATTATGAATAAAAAATTGTTTTTAAAATTTAGTAAGAAAAGAAAGTTAAAAAAATTATGAAAACATAATTTATATTTAACTTAAAATACATGTTGGGTATTGGAAAAAAACTGAGACGTAGAAAGTAACAGTTTTTTAATATAAAAAGCACATAAATAATTGAATGACGAATTTTTCTTTTTAAAGGAAATTTATCGCTTGTACAATTTTTTATAAAATTATTTGTGATTTTATCAACTCCTGAAAATATTTGCAAAAAATTTATTTTATTATATAAATGTTTGTAAAAATACGACGTCGCATACTACATGTATTAATTTTGAATTGTGCAACTGATTTAGGTTGCATTTTTGGTTACGAATTATGTTTAATATGGTTATAAATTTGCGTATTTTCGTAAATATATTTTAAGATTTAAGTGACAAACATGGTTGCAAAATGGTTTCAAAGTTGTAGAACGTATTTTTGAAAATATTTTTAAAAAGTGATGGTATTTTTGCAAAAAAAATTTGTAAAAGTTGGTTTTTTATGAAAAAATCTCTTTCTTAAATTAATTTTAGTTTACAAGTTAATTTTAGAAAAATCATATATTTTGGAACAAAATGTGCTAGTTAATCAATGATTTATTTATTATCAAAAATTATCGAAACTTTAATTATTTTTAACTTTTACATAAAAAATGCACTATAAAATTATTATCAAATAACTATGTGATTTTATAATAGTAGAAAAAAGTTGCTAGTGCATCTTATAAAACATCAAATTTTAATGTTAACCTTGTTTTAAAATAAAAGTATTTCCACTAAATTATTTTGAAATATATCTATTTATCCATCTTGAAATAAGTCTGGAATATTAATTTAGCAAAAATATAAATAAAATTTATACTGCATTTTATCTCATACTACTTTCTCGATACATAATTAAATATTTTGAAAAAACAATGAAAATTATTTTATTTTGATATCGAATTCATAGTGCCATGTAATTATTACTTCATATTCATATGGCGAATGCATAGTCTTGTTTTTTTCTCTCAAATAAAAATCTCATCAGCGCCGAGCGTGAGAAAATGCTAGACCTTTGGTAATTTCTCCTCCGCCCAAGATAAAAGAGTTCCCTACGATAAGAAAAATCTCATTGAAACGGCTAATCCAATGTCTATACATGTGTTTGCACAAATCACATTGTATCATAAATAACCACTCTCGAAATAATCCATCCGCCGGGAGAGTTTATAAACAAATTGAAATCTTTGGTATCATCTCCATACTGGGATATACCATAAGACTAATAAGATGGTTCCAGATCTCGCTATCAACCTCTTGTCCTAAAAAATAATCTTTCTTGATAAAGTCGGCTGATTAGGGTAAAATTATATCCTTTACAAATTGTATATGCACCTTTTGGTGCATACTATATATGATAAATTGTTGAGTAATTATGGTCTGTAATTGGGATGTTGGGATAAAATTTAGGTTCGCGTAAGATCTATATCCATTATGAGTAGTGCTCTCAGTATAAAAATAACTCTCAAAACACACATGACAACATATTTTAATTTGTGAAATTCATATTAACACAATTGAGATTCATTACATTGATATAAAAAATATCAATGTGAGACACATGAATTCGCTGGGTTATTAAAGAATTGACTAGGTCATCCATAATTACATGTAACAGTGGATCACTGTGAGAAACTTAGTTATATTACATTTTAAGTGATTTTAGTTTTTTTTTTTTATTTTTGAGTCGAACTCGAATTTTTTGAACTTTTCGGGAAGTTCAAACGGACTCTGACATTTTCGAGAAGTCCGACCCGGTCAAAATCAAAACCCGAAAAGCCCGGCACGGTCAAAGCCCAGACTTTTTAAGGTCCGGTCACAACCTGGCTCAGGCTCAATGGGCCTTTTGTGCATCTCTAGTCTCATGCATCCCGGATACTCGGATTCGTTCAAATAGTAAGATTCTCAAATAAAATTAATTCTTTTTAATATTTGCATTACAAACATAAATAATTTCAATTTTAGTTCTTGTGTTTTATATGCTTATATCATGTATTTGATTTATAAAACTATTATTTTTGTTAAACATAGTATACATATCTTGTAAATATCTTTGTAAGTTGATAAGCGTAGAATTAGTCTTAGCGTAGAATTAGTTTCCATATTCTATGCCTTAAATCTCTCTTTGTATATAGTTAGTTTCCTGTAAAATAGCCCAGGATGAGGCTACTATCCGATGTATATATTTGAAGATTTTGGAAATGAGAAAGGCAAGGAAGATATTCTTTTATGGTATCAGAGCGGGTTTCTCAATCTCTTTCCGCTGAACCCTAGCTGTGATCTCCGCCCCTCTTCCTTTCTTATTTCTTTTTCTGTCTTTTCTCTTCTTCAACAATAATGTCTCAATCTAAAACTTTTCATCCTGCTCTTGCTGTCTCTAACATCAAGAATCATATTCATATAATTCTTGAGATGGAAACCGTGCAATACTCAACTTGGGCGGAGTTGTTCAAAGTTCATGCACGTTCAAACAAGGTTCTCCATCATATCCTCCCTTCTACGACCAAGGAGAAGACTCCCAGTGCCTCCCCTGTGACCAAGGAACAGCCTGCGACTCAGGAGGTCGAAGATGAAGACATGTGGGCTACTCTTGATGCCACAGTCTTATCGTGGATTTATTCCACAATTTCCAATGATCTTTTACACACCATCATTGAGCCGGATGCTACGGTCATGGAAGCTTGAAACCATTTGCGTGACATTTTTCAGGACAATAAACATTCTCGTGCGGTGACACTTGAGCATGATTTCTCTACCACCAGGATGGAAAATTTTTCCAATGCTTCAGCATACTGTCAACGGCTCAAATTTTTGGCTGATCAACTGAAGAATGTTGGGGCTCCGGTCTCTGAAAGTCGATTGGTATTGCAGCTTGTCTCGGGTCTTACTGCTCCTTACCGTGGTGTGGGTACCATGATCCGACAAAGTAATCCCCTACCTCCTTTCTATCAAGCAAGGTCCATGCTCACCCTGGAGGAATCAGGCTTGGCTAAGGAGGCAACTATGAATTCTGAATCTGTCATGGTTGCAGCTGTGAACCACGATGAGAATCCCTCTTTTGTTACGTCTCATTCGGGACAAGGGAAGGGTCAGCAGCCTACCGGTCGCAAACAGTCTTCGCGAGGCCGGAGAAATTCAGGAGATCGTAATGCTGGCAAGCAAAACAGAGGCGACAACAATGGACGTTCAAACAGGCCTGGCACGCGAGGACATCCACAACAACAGATGCCGTATTGGGGTTGGGGACCATCTGCAAATTGGGGTTGACCTCAATGGGCAGCTCCACCGTGTCCTATGCCTACCCAGGGATGGGCTCGTCCTCGTACTGCCAACAATAGACCTGGTGTGCTTGGTTCACGTCCACAGCATCAGGCTTACCAAGCTGACACTGCGTTTATGTCTCCCTCCGTTCATGGCTAGACAAGTTCGTATGTACCTACAGACATTGAGTCAGCCATGCATACAATGACTCTAAATCAACCGGATTCTACTTGGTATATGGACATTGGCGCAACATCCCATATGACTTCATCAAATGGTACTCTTTCACCTTATTTTAATTTGAGTAGTCATAATTCTGGTATTATTGTTGGAAATGGTCATTCAATTCCTATCAGTGGCTATGGTCATACTGTTTTACCTTCTCCGAATACCCATTTATCCTTACAGAATGTTTTACATGCTCCCAACATTATCAAAAATCTGATTTCTGTTAGGAAATTCACTACTGATAATTCTGTTTCGGTTGAATTTGATCCTTATGATTTTTTTGTGAAGGATTTTCAAACGGGGATACCTCTAATGAGGTGTGATAGTCAGGGTGATCTATATCCTTTTCATTCTATCAACAATCAAGCTATTCCATCAGCCTTTGCAGCTATCTCTTCCTCGCTTTGGCATGATCGTTTGGGTCATCCAGGTGCTCCGGTTCTTCATGCTCTTAGGGTCGATAAAAGCATTGATTGTAATAATTTTTCTACATCTCCAGTTTGTCGTTCTTGTGTGTTTGGGAAACATGTTAAATTGCCATTTGTTTCATCTGTTTCAAGTACCTCTCTACCTTTTGATATTATTCATAGTGATCTTTGGACTTCACCTATTTGAGTTCTGCAGGGCATAAGTATTATGTTTTATTATTGGATGATTTTTCTAACTTCTTGTGGACTTTTCCTTTGGGTCAAAAATCTGACGTCTATGAGAAGTTTGAGATTTTTAAAAATCATGTTGTCACCCAATTTGAACGTAATATTAAAAACATACATTGTGATAATGGGAGGGAATATGACAATAAATCTTTTTGGGATTTTTGTAAAAAGAGTGGAATGTCTTTTCGTCTGTCGTGTCCTCACACTTCTCCTCAAAATGGGAAGGCCGAACGAAAAATTCGATCTATTAATAATATCATACGTACTCTTCTCACTCATGCATCTATTCCACCTTCTTTTTGGCATCATGCATTACAGATGGCAACATATCTCCTAAATATTCTTCCAAGCAAACTTTTGGATAATAAGTCTCCATTAGAAGTTCTATATCGTAGGGTCCCTTCCTACTCTCATCTACGGGTTTTTGGGTGTCTTTGTTATCCTCTTATTCCTTCCACTAAAATCCATAAATTACAAGCGCGATCTACTCCTTGTGTATTTTTGGGTTTTCCACCTAATCATCGGGGTTATAAATGCTATGATTTGTCTTCCCGTCAAATTATCATAAGTCGTCATGTCATATTTGATGAGACCGTATTTCCATTTGCCTCACTACATACTCTTTCATCACATGCATATGAATTTTTAGATGACGTTTTTTCTCCTTATGTGGTGGATCATCTCCACCAGTCTGCTACTCCACCGGCTCTTCATAGCACAATTTATACACCACCTACTTCCCCATCACACATCACCCACACTCCTCATACTTCACCCACAGCCCAATCACCTCCAGAAACAGCCATGGTACCCTCACCTGATCCTCCACTTCCTAAACCCAGTATGGTTACTCGTAGTCAGCGTGGTATTTTTAAACCAAACCCAAAATATCATGCACTACACACTCAGATTTCCATGTCATCGTTACCTCGTAACCCAGTTGATGCGCTTCATGATTCAAACTAGAAATTGGTCATGGATGACGAATACCATGCACTTATGAAAAATAAAACGTGGGATTTAGTACCCAGACCTCCTGGTGTGAATGTAATTCGTTCAATGTGGATTTTTGCCCATAAATTTAACTCTAATGGTGGTTTTGAGAGGCATAAAGCCCGCCTTGTTGGTGATGGTAAAACACAACGGATAGGTATCGATTGTGGTGAAACTTTTAGCCCAGTTGTTAAACCGGCTACTATTCGGACAGTTCTCAGTATTTCTCTATCTAAGGCATGGCCTATCCATCAATTAGATGTCAAGAACGCCTTTCTTCATGGCGAGCTTCAAGAAACTGTGTACATGCATCAACCACTGGGGTATAGAGATCGTACCCATCCAGATTATGTTTGCCTCTTGCGTAAGTCAATATATGGGCTTAAACAAGCTTCCCGAACTTGGAATAAGCGTTTTGGTGATTATGTTTTGTCTCTCGGTTTCACTCAGAGTCGTTGTGACAACTCTTTATTTATTTACAAACAGGGGGCAGATATGGCGTATATTTTAATATATGTTGACGACATTATTCTGACAGCTTCTTCACATGCTCTACGGCGTTCTATTATGGGTCTTCTTAATTCTGAATTTGCAATGAAAGATCTTCGACCATTGAATTATTTTTTGGGTATTGCAGTCACTAGATATAAGGGTGGAATGTTCCTATCTCAACACAGCTATGCCCGTGAAATAATTGAACGTGTCGGAATGACATCTTGTAAACCCTCAGCCACTCCAGTTGATACCAAATCAAAGGTTAGTGCAACATCAGGTACTCCTGTTGATGATCCTACTCTATATCGCAGTCTTGCAGGGGCTCTCCAGTATCTTACTATCACAAGGCCGGATATTTCTTATGCTGTGCAACAAATTTGTCTTCATATGCATGATCCGAGGACGGACCATATGTCTGCTCTCAAACGGATTATTCGGTATGTCCAAGGTACTATAGACCAGGGCTTACATTTGTACTCATCGTCTATTTCTTCGTTGGTTTCGTACACTGATGCAGATTGGGGTGGGTGCCCTGATACATGGAGATCTACATCTGGTTATTGTGTGTTTTTAGGGGACAACTTACTCTCTTGGTCCTCAAAACGACAGCCCACATTGTCTTTATCTAGTGCCGAGGCCGAGTATCGTGGGGTGGCCAAGGCAGTGTCAGAAACATGCTGGTTAAGAAACCTTCTACTCGAGTTGCATTGTCCATTACAGAAAGCTACGTTGGTCTATTGTGACAATGTAAGTGCCATTTATTTGTCGGGTAATCCAGTTCAACATCAACGTACGAAACACATAGAGATGGATATCCATTTTGTTAGAGAGAAGGTTGCAAGGGGACAGGTTCGCGTTTTACATGTTCCATCACGGTATCAAATAGCCGATATTTTCACAAAGGGATTGCCTCGAGTACTATTTGAAGAATTTCGGGACAGCCTCAGCGTTGGTAAACCTCCCGTTTCGACTGCGGGGGAGTGTTAAACATAGTATACATATCTTGTAAATATCTTTGTAAGTTGATAAGCGTAGAATTAGTCTTAGCGTAGAATTAGTTTCCATATTCTATGCCTTAAATCTCTCTTTGTATATAGTTAGTTTCCTGTAAAATAGCCCAGGATGAGGCTACTATCCGATGTATATATTTGAAGATTTTGGAAATGAGAAAGGCAAGGAAGATATTCTTTTAATTTTTTAATATTTGTATATGTGTCGTATCCCCAATACTCAAATCTCCATATTATTTTTATTTGTTGAATTTATGTTTCTCGTAATACACCTCTGTATTCATCTTTCGCAGGCTGTGAATACTAAATAGTCCCATAACGAATCGTCGCATACAATGCATTTTATCGAACTTATGATGTTCGGAAAATTGGAATTCAAGTAATAAAATATCAGACATTTTTGATTTGTAAATATATAAAAAATATTAAAGTTGAAGAATAGGGGCACCATTTTCGAATCTCGTATAGGGTACCCAAATTTCTAGGACCGACCATTATTTTAAGAAATTATCGGGGTGAGTCAGGGTCGAACCTAGTACCCGAAACAACATAGGATAAATTCTTGACCATGTACATGAGTGTAATATGTAATATCTCGTAATTTTTAGAATTATATTAATAATAGAATAATAGAATAAAAATTGATCAAAATTAGATAAGGACTAGGATTTAAATTGAATTAGACTAATGGGCCTAAAATTTGGATAAGATTATAATATGAATAACTTGTAGATTAAGATATAGGGTTTTGGAGCATTATAAATACACTATATTCGTATTCCTCATTTTTTTTCATAAAATTCGTAGGGCTCTTTTCGGTATAAATCAGTAATCTTGTAAAATTCGTAGAAAATTCATCGTAAGTCATAATTCAGTGATCCTGAACTTTTCAGAAAGGTCTGTTCGTTCTCTACAACTTTCGTATTTCATATTTTTCAAGAAAACGTCGTTTAGAGGGTCAAAAATGACAAATTCAGATCTGGTCAGATTTTGGAGGTAAGTTTCCGATCGATGTTGCTAGTATTTTTCAAATTGTATGTTATGCGTGTATATTTGATTATCAAAATATGGGCTAAATGATGATATATTTGAAAGTATTATGTCTTATAATATACGTTAATGTATATGTGTGGGGTCTAGACTATAATTTTGGATTTCTGATTTATGTCATGCTTTGTGAAAATATCGACTAAGAACTTAAGGCCGTAGTCACCGGATTGTAGTGACAGTTTTGTAAAAATTTAGGACCGTTATCACCCGGTTGTAGTGGTCATGACATTAATTATGGATTTCAAATTATTGTTGTTTATGTATGTGTATTGTGTGTATCGAATAAAATTAAGAATAAGAATGTGTATCGAAAGTGTTTTGTCTCGTATGTCGTATATCGTATCGTATTTTGTTATACGTGTTCATGTTATTTGGCCAACTAGTTGGATCAATTAGTCTCTTGCTGGGATGTATAACTCATTCTTACAATTTTATTTTTCGTATAAGATTCGAGTTGGTTAGCATTGGAGTTCGAGGATCTAGTGCTGTAATAGATTAATTTTGGACTTCCATTAGTTGCGCGTTTGTAATAGTAACTTTATTAACAGACTTTTGGATTAACCGATTAAATTTTGTACTGTTAACATATATAATGATATTATATTATTGGATAGTTTCATTGTTATAATAATTTCCTTGTTAAGATGTTTTCCTTTATCATGTATGGTTGTTGGCTATATAAGCTCCCCTTCTATTGTAATCAAGAATAAGTCTTACTATAATAAAACCCTATTTTTCTCTCTTCTCTCTATACTTTATCATGGTATCAAGAGTTATGATTCGATCCGGGATAGGTTGATGATGAGTTGTATCGGGTTGGGTTTCACATGTTGGGTTTAAAATATGTGATGTGATTATTATTTTTTTCTCGTATTCTTCTTATTCAAATCGACTATTTTTTTCTTTTTCTCGGATGATTTTGAGTTTTAATCATGACTATTATTTTTTTTTCTTCGATTTGGTTGGATTTCTCATGGGTAAACAAAATTGATTTTGGTTAAAGTTTGTTTTTTCTGCTGATTTTGGTTGGGACTCTCATACAACTTTTCTGCTGGTTTTGGTTGGAACTCTTGTACAATTTTTCTGCTGGTTTTGGTTGGGACTCTAATACACGCTCTCGGTCTCGCATTGGCGATATTGGCTCCTTGATAATATTGTTTTTTTCTTCTTTTTTCGCTCTCATATTCTTTTCTTTTTCTCGTGTTGATGATGGGGTAGCCCTAGGCACATCTGTATACTTCTCCATTTTTTTTATTTTTTTTATCTGGTGCTCTAGGCACATTGGCCCTTCGCGGCATTGGCGTAGGTTATTTAGGGCTCTAGGAACATTGGTTTAGTATATTTGGTGTTCTACGCACATTGGCCCTGCGAGGGATTGGTTTAGTTTATTTGGTGCTCTAGGCACATGAATTTTATTTGATTTGGATTCAATTTGAATTGGGATACAGTTTGGTTAAGGATCAGATACAGTTTGATTGAGGATCAGATACAGTTTGTTGACTTGGATTCAGTTATTTGGAGTTTGTATTGGGCTTATTATGGAGTTTGGTTTTGGATTAGGATTCAGTTTAGCATAAAGTTTTGGTATTGTTTTTGATGGTTGCATATTTGTTATTTTGGTGATTTGATTGTTTTGTTTTCTCTTAGGTTGCTGCGTCTTTGGATGATTTCTCATTTGTTGTTGCGTTCTCTTTTGTTGTTGCGTCTTTGGATCCGCTTGAAAGTTTTTTGGTTTGTTTGGATTCGTAACTATGTTTTTGGATTTGTTGGGATGCTCTTGAATCTGGTGTTGCAGTTTTGGACTTGTTTGGTTACGTGGCTCTGTCTTTTGGTTGACAAACTCCCGATTCAACATCGTGAGTTTAAGGGGGATGTTAACATATATAATGATATTATATTATTGGATAGTTTCATTGTTATAATAGTTTTCTTGTGAGGATATTTTCCTTTATTATGTATGGTTGTTGACTATATAAGCCCCTCTTCTATTGTAATCAAGAATAAGTCTTATTATAATAAAACCCTATTTTTCTCTCTTCTCTCTATACTTTATTAGTTTTGATTTAAAACTAATATTCCGGAAGTGCGTGCTGTTACAGTGTGCGTGCTGTTACAGTGAGCTATCCTATCATTCATACAGGAGCAACAAGAATTCACCATCAAGTATTTAATATGTACTCCCTGCATCCTAATTTATCTGTCTTATTTGATTTTTTGCGGTCAAATTGACCGAATTTTTACCAAAAATTTCACAAAGTACGTTATCGAAAATATTTATAAAAATTATATCATTAAAAAGTATGTTTAATCTACTTTAATATGTATTTTTCAATTTTTCAAAATAATAAAAAAATAAATTTTTATTTATGGTAAAAATTGAGTCAATTTGACCATCAAAAGTGAAACAAGACAAATAAATTGGGACGGTTGGAGTATTTTAATCATATAATATTGTAAGGTTGACTATATATAAAACAAAAATGGTAGAAATTAAAATATAAAGAAACAAGGGTAAAGAAAATCACGCGCCGTAGCCGGTCTATGTTCGCGTTGTTGACGTGTCGGCCTTATTGGGGGAGTCGACATGATACGGAGATACGTGTACAAAACCCAAGAAATGCTCGACTTTGTAAGTAGTAGTAATATAAGATATTAAGATTAAGATAGGATATAAATATATATTTATTTATGGAAAAATGATTAAATAAAAAATAAATTTAAATTAAAAATTAGAAAATAATATAATTTATTAGATAATTTTAATCTAATGGCCCCTAAAAGTGTCATATCCAAATCATTTGTATAATATCACACAAAATCTCAGTTTTTCTCTCAGTTTTTTATTTGATTTTTTTGTCAAATGATAAGTTTTTTTAAAAAAAATCGACTTTATTGTATTTTTCCCGTCTCTCGACGATCGAATTACATATCATATATTATATATGTTATATTTCAAAATAATTTACAAAAAATATTTAATTTCTAATTTCTATTAGGATATCCCCTATATATATTACGCTAAATCTGAATTTATTTATATGACCATTTATTTATACTCCATATATATTACGCTTAATCTTACTTTATTTATATGATCATTTATTTATTTTAGTGTCTCCGCTCCAATATCCTATTGATATGTTCATTTTTTAAAAATTACAACGTATATACAATTAATAACGGATATATCTTCGGCTCACAATTGCATGAGCTTAATACTCCTCCGTACTCACCTAGCTTACGAGTAATACATTATTTAAAAAATTACGTACATTTATGATTCAAATATAATATGCATATGAGTATTTCTATAATTTGAAATAATTTAATTAAAAAATTAATACATTTATTATTCAAATATAATATGTACTCTTTTAACTTCGTACTTGGGAGCATTTTTATTGTATTCACGTCGATTAAATTCTTCCCATTACTATTCAGTCTTGTTTGGTGTTCTGAAAAACGCAAATCGGCCATAAGCGACGCGAAGACCTTCTAGCTTAACCGCTTAAGCGGAATTTTAAGCGGGAGCGGAATTTTAAGCGGGTCTATAAACGTATAAATAATATTTTTTTAAAATTTTATATATAATAATAATATGTGTCATACTAAAATAATGAAAGTAAATAAAGTATCAAAAATTTAAATATAAATTTTTCTTACAAACTTATATAATTTTATTTTTTAATCAAGATCATTGTTTTATTAAAATAAAAATTAATATTTAAAATTAAAAATTTGACAACTCAAAATCGGTTTTACCTATTAATTACCGTTTAATCCGCTTAATTACCGCTTAATCTGTTTATAAGGCCGATTAATCTTTAAACGCTTAATTTTTCGATTAGTATAAAATCGAAGCGATTAATGATCCGATTCCGCTTAGGCGTCCGCTTAGACGGCCACTTAATGCGTTTTTCAGAACACCGGTCTTGTCTCTTTATAAATCCGGGTTTACCAAAAAGCCGTAAAAATATTGCAAGTAAATTACGTGCAGTTTTCCCTGAACAATTTATTACTATTCTTTTCGCAAAGGTAGAATTGTTTAAATTTCCAGATTTATTCAGTCCATTTACAGTTTTACACGCTCATTTTAGTCCTTTTCCCCTTCCTTTTTGTATTAAAAATACTAGAGGCGCCCACGATTTATATTTATTTTGAAAAGACAAAGGATAACAATATTGTCAACATATGAGTTTTCTTTCCACGTGGATATTGCGTGTATCATTTAAAAATGAATCTTCAAGTCTTTTAATAATAATGAATTCCAACTATTGAGCTCCAAAGTTAAATTAATGAAAAGAGACAAAAAAATCTAGAAAATTAAACTTCTAGATTATGATATCTAATTTCGCCTTAAATGATATTATTTATTAAAATATATTATTATACATATTTTATAAGTGTATTTAATAATTCCAATTTATTCTTGCTTCACAATGATTTTAGTCATTAAATATATAATTAGACATACTAGTGTATTTAATAATTTTAATTTGTTCTAGCATCACATCATTCCTATTTTCTCTGGATCCTTCAGAAATTTTGACATATCCTCTGTAAAACTATGGTTTCCCATGGAGTATATTTGAAACTTCGGTTCATATATTTAGGTGTATCAACAATATTTTTTTGGAAGTATGGGTTTATGCACATTTATAACTTCTAAACCCTCTACTTTTGTTGGTTGTTACGGTAAATATCAACGGTTAAATTATGTTAATTTTTATATTATTAATAATAAATATTAATAATAAATTATATTATCATATTAATATCTAAACTTTCCTCGTAAGGTTCACGATTCAAATCCCCTCGACAGCTATATTCCTTGTCTTCTGGACAATTTCTACAGGGTTCGAGTCCATCAATAATATCCTATATTATATAATTTATTTTCATTTATGACATATTATATTATATTATATTCAGAAATATGTTATTATAAATAATTATATTCTTCAATTTTTTCCAACTATTAAAAATATATATTACAATATAAATAATTTTAAAATAAAATATATTATTAAAAATTATTTGAGTGTTACAAGTAATTCGTGCATCGAACGGTTATAGGTTAGTATTATCGGAGAGTCGGATAGACTCATAATTTGGTCATGTTCTCAAACCAAAAATCAACGTAATAGGCAATTCTCAAATAAAAAATCTATGTAATTTGGATCCGTTCTCAAATAAAAAATTGAAAAATTATTATAAAAATTGTTAAGAACCTGACAATTAAAGAAGCATGCACTAATGGCTAAATTCCAATGTGTCTCTTCATGTGTATAGTCGGATCCTAACTCCTCACAAACGAACTTTGTCGTTGCTTTATCCTAGTCTTTGTCGTAGTTTGGCAGTTAGTATAGTTTGATTTCATAACATTAGGGCGTTTGTTGCGCTTTTAGTTAATAGTACTATACTAGTAATTACTAATTATATTGTAAGTTTCTAGTCAAGGCTCAAAAAGCATGCTCACTAAACCCAAAGAGTGTTTTGGAAAATTGTGGCATGCTACAATTATGCAGTTTTTAAAAACATTATGTATTGGAAAAAATTGGCATGCTGCAATCATGCGGTTCTTAAAAACATAATATATCTAGGGATGACAACGACTCGGGTTCGGATCGGGTATTATAAAATTTAAATTCAAATATTTTTGGATTATCCAAATTCAAATTTGTCGGGTTTCGGATCAGATTGAGTATTTTTCAGGTATCCAAAATTACGAATAACGTAGTCAAATTTAATATTATTTATACATACAAATACTATTAATTATATTTATATGATAGCTAAAATTAAAATATATTAACTATAAATAGTTAAACACATTATATTGCACAGGTTTAGTAATATCTAAGATATGTTGATAACATAATATTTAATATTTTATCACAAATTATTATTTTTATAAATATATACAAAGTACATCTTATATAATAAAAGCTGATTTTGATATTAAAAAATATTATTTACTGAATAAGTGTTGACAATCTTGATAATAATCCATTATTACACAAATAATACAAGAAAACTATATAAATTATATGTATTACATCTAAAATCTTACATATAATTTATAATAAATGTGTCGAGTTTAATCGTGTTTTGGGTTTGTATCGGGTTTGGATTTCGGATCTCGGACCGGGTATTAGTTATGTATAGTTGAAATTCAATTTTTTTTTTGACAAATGCAGAAAATTTTCATTAACTTGAATATAATACAGTCGGGACAAACCCCCAACTGTCGATACAACCAGGTGGTAAAACAATTATAATACTAAAAACAATTAGATGATTTGTTTCCTGATCGTTTAACACATAGAATTTAAAAATTCTTGAAATTAAAAACGAAATGAAAAACATCCCAAGCAATTCAAATTGTACCAACATCTCTGAAAATAGCAATATCGCAATTGATCATATCACATAAAAACTATTATTAGCCCAATATTCAGAAACACCAATCAAATAAACTGTGATTGGAGAAGCGACACCATAGCTATCTACTTGCCGAACACCAATTATAGACATGCTAAAAACACCATACCTATCTACATGCCGGATACCAGATATAGACATGCCGGAAGTGTCAATCTGTGAAAGATGAACAATCTTTAATTGTGAAAGGTGAGTTCTTGTAATAATCAACACAGCTCCAATCCGTGAAAGATGAACAATCTTTGATTGTGAAAGGTGAGTTCTTGCAATAATCAACACAGCTCCAGCTTCAATGCAGGCTTTGCAAATCAATAAGAATATCAATAAACTCGTTTTCAACACCAAATAAACCCAACCATAATTAAACAAAAACATAATAAAACACTCCAAAAATAGAGACAAAACGCATACTCCAAAAGGAGAGACACGCAAACATCAAAAAATTGGATTTTATTGGAGGGAAATTAACAAGAACAAAAGAGAATGAAGGAGTTGGGGCTTTCCACCGGAAAAAACCAATGAAAACCCCTCAATTTACTTGATAATGAATAAATCCGGGGAGAGCAGAGGAGGGAGGCGACTTATCAAACTCTTTAATAGTTGAAATTCAAATTTAAATCCAAAACTTCGGGTTCGGTATATCCAAGACTTCGGCTTATCCACAGATTCAGTATATAGATAATAGATTTCTAGTCTTCACCACATTGTAGTTTAAATGCAGTATGCAAGACCTTTACAGAGCAACGATGTCTTCCATGTTAACTAAGATTAGATTCAACTCTAAAGATAACTTGAGCATAAATTCCCATGTACATAAGTGCAAAAGGTTTTAAGCATAAGAAGAATATGATACCACAGAATTCAGAAGCATGGTTTTCTTTACCACATTAAGAACAGTAAATGAAATGGGCTAGAAAAGGATTCATTTGGCTAGTTGTTTGTACGAGATGCACAACTAACAACAGTTTACAACAATGCCTGCATTTGCCAATCCTAATAATTCAACCTAAACTTACAAACGAAAGACAGACAGAATTGGCGTACACCAATAGTATTCTTTATTCATGTGATACTGTTTAATCAAAAGACTCATCTGACTGATCTTCAGACATCAACTCTGAAGCACTTTCCTCTTCATCATCTTCATCGCTTTCAACAATTTTCATCACAGGGGTATTGGCTATTTTGTTCATTGCAGCAGTCTTGCTTGCCCGTTGTGAACGGATGCTCATCGGGGCAGGATTATTAGGGACAACAGATTTGGGGGATGTTTCATCTTCAGAGGATGATTCTTCATCCTTTGCTCTTCTTCTTGGACGAGGTGGCCTGGTTGATCGTGGTGCCACTGGCGTTGGAATATCAGTGCACTCATACTGATTAAGGTTAAGTTTTAGTTGCAACCTCCCTACATGAAACCATATCAGGAAGAACTAAGTAAAATGAAAGAATTAACAAGTCCTGATACTCACAGGGAAATTTCCTGTAGTTATAAGCAATGATTGTACATCTCCGACCCCAGGCCTATGGCAAGCAATAAATAAAGAGGAGGAATTTGTCAACATTGCCTGATGAAACTATTTACAACTTACAATCTTATCTGCTTTGTCAAATATCTATCTTTCTGTTCTTACTCCCCACTTATAAAAGTTCTTACATTTTTTCACCTTGCATCAATATATATTATGGTACTTACTCAAAGCTTGCTCTTGTACCCAGAAGAATGCTGCGTCTGAATTTATACACTACAATCTGTATTTTTTACCCCATAAAACAGTGCAAGTAAAAAAAAACTTCTATAGGTTCTAGCTTCACCCCATAAAATATGCAAACACTTCTCTATTTCTAGTTTCCTTCTCGTCAACCTAATTACATAAATTTCAAGGTTCCAACTCATTTCATGGGGATTATTATTAGCATAGGCATTGATGTTAGAATAATATAAGATCCTGAAAGGGTCATTCTCTAACATTGAGGTTTTGGAGTAACTGGTTGAAAAGGGCTATTCTCTAACAATTGGAGAGAATTGGACTAGATAGTCCTCAAATGAACTAGAGAAGAAGGGAATATCCAATGAACAAGAATATATTATCATACCATTCAAGCAAGAAAAATAGATTAAAACTTAAAGTTGGCACCAAATTAACAAACAAGGCTTTACCCAGAATAAGGTTAGCTTGATCAGGATGCAAATCCTGTTCTTGATGTTTATCAGCTGTCTGAAGACGCTCTGCAACCCGCTTCAGCTCCTTGGACAACTCCCTTTCTAAAGATACAGATTCCACCGCACGATTCAAAAGACACCTCATTAACTTTATGGGTCCTTGTTCCGTTACACGGAAATGGAGCATTGGGATTATTTTGCAAATAGCTACTAGATATGCCTTCTCTGCAGCTGTCTTTTTTGAAGGGAACGATACAGCCTAACAAAGGTAAGGGTGAGTGGAAACCATTGTTAGTAACAAAGACTGGAAAAAGTATAATACTCATAGTTCTAACAAGAGAAACAAGCAGATATTAGCAACACCTCTACTATTATCGTAGATACTATACCCATTAATTATATAATGATATCACTCATCACATAACAGCATAGATCATGTCACACACATATATTACCCAAGCATTCCAAAGTTAGATTACCTCGGCAGCTATGCGTATAGCAAGCCCTTCCTCTCCATTCTCAAATTCATAGGAACTATTCTCTTCATCAATTCCGTCTGAGGGACTACTGCTACAAGTTCCGTCCACCTGTTCCCTCTCTTTTGCATACAATGGAGTCTGGAACATCTGCAGCATAAAACGTGAAGCTTGCACAGCACGCTTACGCATGTTAGATACCATTACTGGGGATCCAGCAGGATTACCATCTATGCCTGGCCACATTGAACGCATGATAGGAATGAAAGCCCTCGACATACATTTCTGCATATAAACATTTGCAAAACAATACCATTACTCACTTTTATTTCATAGAAAAATGAATTGCAGCACCTCCTTGTGGTATAAAATGCACAGATCAGTGTTACTTGCCTTGTGATTCACGGAAAGTGACGAATAATGCTCAAAGAAAACAGATAGGCATTGCTTTAACCTAATCAATTGAAAAGAATCAATCATCAATTTCTTTCAGAGAAGAAAACTGAAACAAGAATAAAAGAAAAGAAAATCACCTCCACAGCTCCGTAATTTCACTGCAAAAATAAAGGTTCATCAACTTCTCAAGAAGCAAAGGATGTGATGAAGCAGGTATTGTTGGGTACTTATCACTCAAGAGTAGAATTTTTGCAAACCCCTCCCCGAGAACAGCTTGCACCGACTCATCTTCATCAACCTCAGTAATTTTGGTCCTTTTGAATCTTTCAAGCCCAGATAATAACAGATCAAGCAGTTTAATACCCATTTCCTCTTCAGGGTTGACAATTTTAATAGGATCAGAAGGCATTGCTTCCTGAAGTTCAGATGCAAGATCTGGGGTTATGGCTTTGCTAATTTCATGTGGTCCATGCCACATTGAAAGATCGATCAAAGCCTTACCAGCCATCGCACTAATTGGTGAGAATCCTTTCGCAAAGGAAACTAATAACTGCTTAGTTAGTTCCTCACTGGGTTTCTTCTCTAATAATCCGAAGAGGCCGAGGCACCTAATTGCTGCCCTCTGTATATCTACGTGGATGTGTTTGGCCTGCATTTTCAAACATTATTATACATAAATGTCATGCATATCAATCACATTAAATGTTCTTAACGTACAAGGCAAACTTTTTATACACATACCCCGGGTAACAATAAAGACAATAGAAGTTCTGCAGGTTCGATGGATTTTCCGAGCATCCACCGAAATGAGTTAGCGTTTTCCAAAATCAGGCCAGTCACAGAAAGGCAGTGCATCCACTGCACGAAGTTTGCTGTTCTCTCCCTGCAAGGTCTAGCAAGCTTCTCAATGACCCCCAGAAATACTTCTTCAAATTCTCCCGAAGCTGAATAAACTTTTTTAGCTAATCCTGACACTGCCTCAGCCCATTTCCTATCTCCGCCAAGATTGATTCCATCTCCTATGACAACTTCATTTCCATCATCATCTAATTCATGTTCAGGAGGCATCTCTAGCAACTCCTGAATAAATGCACCAGCAACTTTCCTATTTGAAGAGTCTGAGAAATCAATCATCTCACCAAGCAAAAGTAGTTGTCTAGATGTAAAACGACAGTTTGGTCCTGGAAAAATAAAACAAACCTGAAGTGTAAAGCTCCATAAATATTCAAAAACCAATAGAGAATGTGAACTGCTAATTACCTGCAGCAATATGAGCTTTCACCAATTCAACATATTCAGAAACAGTTTCTGGAAGAACTTTTTCCAGAAGGTCATTAGTATCTGATGCTTCTGCTGCATACACAGCAGCTTCACTTCCCATTGTCATAGCTGCATCAGAACCTTTTGCCTGTTTAAATATCCAAAAAACAACATGAAATTGGTTATATGATTATCATTCTTAATCTTAAATGTCTAAGCAATCAAACCAATTATTGGGGACCGGACATAATGAGTCATTACACTTAAAAATTAACAAATCAATATATATGCTTTAACATTTCATGGCAACTTAACTATTTAGCAATGTACTAAACATTTGTTGATTACTGTTGTTCACCTTCAGCAATAGGCAGTTCCAACTTATGCAATTACAAAATGCATGTGATAGATTGATAAAAAGTGGCAAGTACAAGTGGCACGCCAATTAATTCTCCAGGATCACATAAACTGTACTGAGGATTTATATAAGACAAAATACTAAAGTCGAGTTGAAGTTAAGATAACATCTATAACAGAGATTTAGTTTGTAATGAATTTATAATGCATCTGATAAAAACAAGAATTGACACAATTTGCGATGAAGGTAACTAGTATAAAGTTATATAGCTTGCATGTTTAATTATACAAAATGGACAATGTAGTAAAAACAGCATCCAACTCCGACATGTTACATTGAATGCACATTGCCCAATAATGCAGTAAACATATGATAGGTGACAAGTGAGACTTACCAGAGAGAAGCTATTGTTGATTGTAGGTGTGTCAATACAAAATAGTTAAATAGCTCTCAGAATTATAAAAGCAACTTCACCGAAGCTAGAGCATGTACTAGACACGTGTCTATTATTAGCTAACAGAAATGAGCTAAGGACTCGCAAACACTCTCAGTAGAATTGTCTCATTCAGATTGCGTTATGCTTTTTTATAATGAATACTATGAAGAAGAGAAAAAATTAAACACGGGCCACAGAAGCAACAGAGTGAAACTTACGGGGTAGACGGTCAGACCAACTAATCCTCAAAAGGCACCAACATAACATTCAATGAAAAATCAAACTAGTTTAAAATTATCATCATGCCAAATTATAAGCAGAATGCATTCTGAAACTAAAAAATATTCACCTGTGCCTTTGCATGTAAGTGCTTACACACAGTCCTCCAATATAGAGCAGGCTCCGGTTCCATCAGTTGGATGTGTGGATTGCACTGCCCTGCAAATAAACAATTAAAACTACTCTAAGAATTTAATGACAATATAACCCATCCATATCATGTATTGCAATATAATGAAATTTTAAGGCCCAGATACTCTCTCTCTCTCTCTCTCTCTCTCTCATCAACTAGAGTTGAAGAAAATGCTCCATGGGTCCACAAGACAGGGAAGATTTGAGTTGTGTATTTCATTCTTTCTCCAATTGAAGCGAGTTTTAGAAAAAAATTAAGTTCTTTTTAAAGCTCATATTCCTAATTCCTAACTTGCATTAAATCACTTCCCTTGGCTAGTAAATCTTACAACCACTCACAAGTCTGAGTAAATTATGAGTAAGCGCGCTTTTCGCAATACTGGCCCGCTAACAGAAACTAATACGGAGAGGTACTAGATGTTAGTTTACAAAAATATCGCTCAAGAGGTATTAGTTAACAGTAACAACCTTCACTGTCATCCCTTGTTGATAGATTATATTGTTTGAGACTTCCACTTTCTTGAACATTTCCCAGCCCAGCATGAAGAAGGGCTTCCATGACAGACTCCCCTACCAGCTCATAAGTTTCAACATCAAGGTACCTTAGAAGCACAATGGGGTCTCCACTACAACTCTTCATAAGCCATTCATCTTTTATCAATGCAAGACATTGCTCCACAACTGCTGTCGATCGATCAGCAAGTCCCCTACGTAGAATGATTGTCCGGAGCTTTATACTGAATGCAGCGCACCATAGAAAACAATTAGGCATCAAACTAATGTCAATAGGTTAAACATTAGAACAAGCTTTCAGACACAAACTGATAAGAAGTCTCGAACATATAAATTGTTATCACCTCTAATTCTATAATACATTTCACTAAGCAGGACCTAAAGATTGAACATAAAGAAATAATAGCTTGAAAATGGAGAAAATTTTGGCACTGGATAATTATTTAATTAGTAACAGGACATCAAGTTAGAGCCACATTCTGTTACAGAAAAATAAAGTAAACAGACACAAAATTACCTTATTTAATTTACCATTTTTTGCCGCGATCACAACACCAGAGGTAGACCTGACAACTTACTTGGGTTGAGCAATTTTGTTTTTAATGATAAAGACTAGCGTTCAGTATTAAACAGCGATAACCACAGCAAGACCACTTCTTTTTAACTTTAGAATGCAAGTGTCCTGAGTTTCTTAATAGAGAGCATTAACAAAGTAACTGTACATCACAACACAAAAGTAATTCTGAATTTCTGGATACACGAATTCAGGAACCCCATACAGAAGCATCCAATAGATACTCATACCAGGCAAAATTTTAATATAATTAACATTAAGAGTTAAAATTTTCGAGGCAGCTTAATTGTGTCTACATGTATACAAATGTGGCTGAGAAAAAGAACTTGACCAAAAGATAAAATGTCAGATGACTAATGAGACTAAAAGTAAGTCACCTGCGTTACCAAATGGGAAAGTAAATCTTACAATTATAACTATAATCTGCAATCATAAATATGAAAGGGAAATGATAGATTTGGTATGAATGACCATTTGTTGATAGACAAATCCTTTACATCCAATATATCCAACTTTAGGAGGTAGATTTTATAGAGAAATGGCTAAAAGTTTGCTTCTCTCCTCAAGAAAACTCAGGATCACAAACAGAAAAGATACATTACAACTTCCTCTTCTTTTTAATCTAAATCAAGCTTTGGTAACCATGGCACTGTTAATATATGTAGTATAAAGGAATCACCAATGGATATAGCTCCATAAATGGCACATTTCTGTATTTAACAATATGCTCTTTACTGTCCCTAAATGTTGCACATATTTAGATATGGGTAGATCACAAGAGCTGATAATTTTACCGAAAGAGGAGCGATTCATATTATGCAAGTTTCAATTAAAGCATTCTGTGGAAACTGGTCTGCAAAAGATTGTTTGCATATTAAAATATGACTTAGTTATACATGTTCTTACTACTTGCCACCAATTTTATTATCCGGTTGACATTCATAAAGGTAAATTGAAGGTTATTATCATAAGATAACTACCAGAATTCATTTTTATGTGCAACATTTCATTTAGAAACAGATGTAATTTATATAGTAGTCTATTTTACGGTTTAAGCTAATGATCTCACAAAAATGGGTTATTCAATGGATCATATCCTAGATGTACATGGGACGCTCCAAACTTGTTTAAAAAACTTTAAGGAACAAATTTGGTTGTTGTTTGGCTTACAAAATAAGTATGGAGTCTTTTGAAAAAGTATAAAAAATGATTTGTTTGTCACTTACGAGTTCATATTTAATAAGTAGAAATCGGATACCTTTTCTTCTTAGAATATTAGTTTGACTAGACAACAAACAATATCATTTTCATTATTTGCAACTTCTAATATTATTTGTCATTGTCAACTTCAAACTAAAATCTAGTAAATATGAGTTATGTATTATCAATTAAAATTTCTAAACAGAAAATGGTTTTTTTATAAAAGAAAGTGCTTAGCTTACACTTTAAAATATAATAAAATTTATTAAGGAATAAATTTTTGAAGTTTAGCAAAACCGGCTAGACTAGTACATATCATTCTAAAAAAAATTTGCTAGTTCTTTAAGAATTACACCTTGCACGGACAGACAGTAAAGATTCATAACTTATGTCCTAGAAACACTATTATAAATCCCCTTAAATAAGAAAATTCCCAATCCTGGTTTGGCCTAAAGTAAATTAACAAGTACCATGAGAAGTTTGAAACTAGAAAACGAATCTCATCCAGATTCCAGAGTTTAAATAACTCAGCATCGCAGGAAGTTATAGATCAAAACAACATCAAAAAAATTAGTAGCATTAAAACAAAATAAAGAACAATTAATTGAAAAACAAGGTTTTGAGCATTATCACTTGGATTTACCTCAAGCTCTGAACGGGAAATTTACTAGCCAGAACAAAATATGCTGTTTTGCGAACTGATTCACTTATATCAAGGGTGCGATCAATGATAACTTGTGAAGTTGCACTTGAAGGTGGCAAACAAAGTAGTATTGTCTTACGAACATCCTACACAAAAACAAACAAAAATGAAAAAAAACTGCACACTTACATGATAAGGATGATACAAGAGTTGTACCAACAGAACAAATCATAGTGTATGTCTCTCAGGTATATAAAAATTGTGTTCAAAATAGTTATAGACGCTTTTGAAACAGTGATCACTTAACACTCAAATATAATAATATGTCCAGACAGATTATAAATGTAAAACGAGCATACCGCATTCTGTTCTCGAGGCAATGATTGAAGAAATAGCTCAAGAATGTCACTGTTCTCTGCATCATTTGTGAAACGTGAAAGAGCCCGTATAACACATGCACGGATCATAGGGACTTTATCCGTTATCCTTGACTTCAGACAATCTATCACCTCATCCCATAGATCATCGCTTACTTCTGTGTCATCTGGCAACTGTACTATGATCTAGAAGTGAAACAGTAAAACATTTATAATAAGACATGCATCACATCAAAATTTAACACTGTCAAGCAAGTTAAACACAAATTTAAACATACAGCATCGAATGAAAAAATCATATAACTGAAATACGGAACATTTAGTATTTCCCTCTTAGCATAATTAGCAAATCCACATGACAACCTGTTCATCTATCTAATTAAACAAATATTTAAGAAGCCAAAGAACCAATATATTGGAAACTCAAGGTATTGTAATATCTTTAATTACTGCAGCACTGCACTGCTTATAGAAAGCACAAGCCACAAGGAATTCCAATTATTCTGCTATATAAAGTAATAAAACTTTAGACATGGCAATTTTGTTTACTTACATTTTTTCAAACACTTAAACCAGTATATCAAACAGGTACAACTTTTCAGTGACAGAAAACGAATCAATTGCGAACCTAATAGAACCATTTTACAAAATAATATGCAACATTTCAGTGATCTTGAACAGCGACATTCAGATGCAGTATCAAAAGAATTTTCCGTTATTTACCACATATTTAGAAAAATTAATTATGTACAGCGACTGGCAAACTAATATACTCCGTACTGTACACTATACAGTATTACAGCGTGAACAGTACCAAACATATCACGTTCCTATGCTATGCAATCAAGCATTATAAATACACAGCTTGTGTTTAATTTGGACAAAAAGTGTATAAGTATTTCTGTTGAATATTATTAGCAATACAAAATTCAAAACTTCACATTATCGTACTTCTATGCAATACATAATTAACCTAAGGAAATTATACCAGTCATAGATCATAATTACTTAGAATTAGGCACAATTATTTAAACTTCAGAAACAATATTATATGCCTAAAAATGCATTCCAAAAATTACAAAATATCGTAGTAAGAAATTAAAATCTCAAGATATTAATCACACTCCGTAAAATTTCTGCTTTCAATAGATTAACAGCAACACGAGCACACTCAAACACGCGTAAATGACTTTAATTACTCATAACAATGAAATTAAACACAAACTAATTAATTGAACAAATAAACAAAGTACAATTAACAAAAACACTGTACCTCAGAGATGATCTGGCAAGCTCGAAACCTCGCGGTCTTATTAGCAGCAGCAGTAGCTACGATGAGTAACCGAACAAAGTCCTGAAGAAACTCATCACAATCAGGCGTAGTAGCAAAAGCAGAGACGAATCGAACGATTCGTTCAGCGGACGCAACGCGACGCTGGTAATTGAAAAGAGGAGCTAGGGTTTTCGAGAAAGCGGAGAAGAAATTGAGCGGCGAAGATGATTTAATTGAAGATAGATCTTTGAGTTTTCGAATGTGAGTTGCGTTTGATGCTTTGGCTTCTTCTAGAATTCTGCCTATGTTTTCGATTATTCGATTCTCTTCCTCGCTCGACATTGCTTTCGATTGTTCGATTTAAATTCGACAAACGCTGGTGAAGTGAAATTTATATGTTTGTGTTTGGGGATCTGGTTCGAATTTAGTTGATAATGGCGATTGGAATTTGACCGCTCAAATGAATTTTGAAATTTCGGAGCGGGAGAATAAATTTTGTATGTCCAGATATGGGCTCCATAAACTAAGCCCAAATGTTTTTTTAATGAGAATCAGTAGGCCTATATAAATAAGGGTCCTCTTTTGCCATGGCCCATGTACACTTTGAGTTGCAAAATATTTAGATGTGCTCTTAGAATTTATTTATTTTTTGTCGGTGAGATATATAATCTCGAATACAGATTGTACCGAGATACAAAAGAGAAGGAATTGAGTTTTTTTTCACAAAATAAAGTTATCATCTAACCGAAGGTCATGCATGATGGCCTCAGAAACTTAGACAATAACGTCTTAAGGTCTGAAGAGAGAACACCCAAAAAATAAAATAAAAAAATACGATTACTTATCTGAAATCTTTGCTCCAGTAGACTGCTTGTTGAGAGATCCAACATTTTGATTTTCGTAACTCGTCCATCTACCATCCTGTTGAAATACCCACCTGAAGTATATGCTCGAGCAGACTACTTGTACATTAATCCAAATCCTCGACTTTCGATTTCGAATCTAGTCCAACAAGCATCGTATTCAAAGACCACACCTGAATAAAATAACAAAAAAAATTATCACTTAAATATTTTCGGTCAGAGATATAGATTCAATTAATACTGAAATTCAATTTAATAACATAATTATATGATAGGTAGAAATATTAACATTTATGTAAAAATCTAACCAAAGGAAATTTCTTTAGTTAGACACAAATAAGCCAAAATAATTGACACTCTATATCCTCTAAAAGGGCCAAATATTTTGTCACTAAAATATCACCCAAAAATAAATGAGACAAAGAGAAATATTAAAAATAATAAAAGAGAATATTATATAAGATTATAAAATTTATTATAAAATAAATATACGTATAATACATAAAAATAAAATCTAAACAAAAAAAACTTTAGTTAGACACAAACAAACCCAATAAAATGGCACACAATTTCCTCTAAAAGGCCAAGACAAACCAAATAAATTGGCACATTATTCTCTCTAAAAGGCCAAAATAAAAGGTACACATAAAAAGCCTCCAATGCACTCATTAAAATTATCTATCAAATCAAATAATTGATTGATTAACTATCAAATCAATTTAATTAAATCAATTAACAATTGACTATCTTGCCCCCAATCTTCCTCCACCTCCCTGCCCATCCCCACCCAACCACTCACCGGCTTTAATGGCAACAATCGGCCGTCACCATCGGTATGAAATTCCGGCGAACTCGGAACCCAAATTTTCTTCCTGAGTTCGACTCATCCTCAACTGATATATAAAACTATCCAATCTGTTTTTCCAAATACGAAACGGAACCCAAACTCCGGCCAAACCCCGGCCATCTCATCTCTCTCTTCTCCCCCTCTCTTTCTTCCACTCTCTTGGCTGCTACGTCACACAAAACAACACCACCAAACGCCACCACCGCGACGGTGGTAGATTCGATGCCGGAAAACACACACAGACCACGCCGTACACCCATGGTCGCCGCTGACCATATTATTAGATATCTCCGATTTGATTTCTTTGAGTAGCGGATCTTGAAAAATCGAATTTTAATTATACCATGGCATTCGGGCTATATTTGTTGAACCACTACAGACCTTTCGTATTTTGATACCGTGCTCTTAGATTTTTAGTTGAATTATTTTTTAACTTAAAGTGAATAAACGTGGATAAGTAGATTACTATATTCAAGTTATTTAGGTGTTTAGTGGTTTTACTTATAATCTAGTCAGAATTTAATAAATTAAATTTCAAATTAAATTTGGAAAATTCTTTCTAAATATTAGTGGAGCATCAGTAAAAAGATGTTTAAGAATTTAATTAAACCAAACCAATTACCCCATTTATCATGTTTCGGTGTCCGAGAAATATACAAACTGGCAAAAGTAAATAAACACAAAAACAATAAATATTAATACAATAATAAAAGTAATAAAAATGGAAGAGACAAATTGAGCTCTGGTTGTATTCACGTGAAAACACCCTCATCTTCCGCATTACGTATCTCCAATAGTTAACTTTTAATCTAAATCGGTGATCACAAATTGTATTCGCTTACTTTTCCTGTAGTAGTGAAATCATTATTCAATATTGTGGATAAATTATATCGTTTCTTTTTCCATCATGTATCTTCCAACTATTAAAATAGAGAAGTATAGTGATTTTGGTAAGTGCAGTGGTGGTTGTGATTGCAGATAAACCAATATTTTTTTTTCATCCATCTTCTCTTCATGAAACTTGAAAACATAAATGTTATGGATCATATCCCTGCATGCATGCCTTAGTTTACTGTGTCTGCATACATATAACACATGTATGTGCTGCTCCAATCTCCTCCAAAATATGAGATCTGTTATATTTCTTGATTTTTCATAAACGACTCTAACTAAATAAAGAAAATAAAATTCATTCGAAAAATTATTAGCGCCTAAACCACAAACGTAAACTGGCTTTAGAACTTGTGACATGGATAATTAAGATCTTATTTGCGTGTTTGGCTAAAGAAAACATAATTTTTTACATTTATAAATATAATTTTGTCAAATAAAACATTAATGCACGAGCATGCTCTATATTACGTGAATTAAATTTTATTTTCCAACTGTAATTGTTAACGCTAGACTTATGTTGTTGTCTGATGGATAAATGATGTATTTATTGTTGTTTATGTGTAATATCCCGTAATTTTTAAAAATTAGATTGATTATAGAATAATAGAATAAAAAAGATTAAAAATAGATAAGAACTAAGATTTAAAATTTAAATTAGACCAATGGCCCTAAAATTTAGATCAGATTTTAATATGGATAACTTGTAGATTAAGATATAAGGTTTTTTTATCTTTATGAAGATTTCGTCTTCCTCGTTTTTATTCATAAAATTCGTAGGTCTTTTACACACATAAATTAGCAGTCTTGTAAAATTTATAAAAAAATCATTGGAAATTAGAATTCATTGATTTTGGACTTTTTAGAAAGGTTTTTTCGTTATCTACAATTTTCATGTTTCGTATTTTTCAATAAAACGCCATTTAGATGGTCAAAAGGCTAAAAAATATTCAATTAAAATTGAAATTATGGAGAAGTTCGAGATTTAAGATGTTTCGTGTTTGATGGATTACTAAGAATTGATTATGTGTTCCAACGTGGATCATTTGATTTGCGTGATTGAGGCAAATAACTTTTCGTTTCTCTGTATTATTTGTTTGCTACGTGTTATGTAAGTAACTATTCATTGCTCTGTATTACTTGTTTACTCATGTGTTTTGTAAGTAACTATTCGTTGCTCCATATTACTTGTTTGCTTATGTGTTTTGCAAGTAACTTTCTGTTGTTCCGTATTATTTATTTACCGGATATTCGTTGCTTCGTATATATTATGTAAACATTCCATATTATGTGTGATTAAATGTTATCCGATATTTGTTTAGTTATTAGTAGTATGATATGGATATGTGATTAACAAGATAATGAATTTTCGGAAATCCTCAGTCTTAGTCATGTATAAGAATTAGAACTCGATCACTGGGTAGTGTGAGACATAGAACTTAGAACTAGTTTGCGCACATTCCTGGACATATCGAGACCTTGTCAGGCTTCGGTTTCACTTGACGATGGACGTAAACTAGCCCCCCATCGAATAAGAATAAAGACCCGGTCACTTGGAAAGTGTAGCATAAAGTATAAGATGCAGGTCACTAGCAAAGTGTGACATGAGGTGTGAATTAAGACCGTGGGACTAAAGATAAGAATTTGTTTTTAAGATTTATTGATTGATTATGTGAATTGTAGAATATGTTGTGTGCCTCGTTTTGATAATTGTTATAGAATATATCATATGAATCTTGTACTATTTGTGTGATCCTATGTGATAGATGTTATGTGTAAAGTGTATTTTTGAAAAATATATAAAATATTATTTTGAGTCGTCAAACGGCAGTTGCTTGCTGGGCTTCGCAACTCATTCTTTCAATTTCAGGTTTTGTCTAATATTCGAGTTGGATAGCATTGAAGTTCGAAGACCTTAGTTTGGAGTAAACTATCCTTTGGACTTCTATTAGCTGCACTTTTGTAATAGTCAACTTTTTAATAGAATCTCAGAGTAATAAATTGTAATTTGTTTCAGTTTTGATTTAGAATTAATAGTCCAGAAGTGCGGGCTGTTACAATATGAGCATGAGTATTTGTGGTATGCAATGTTGTTGCAAGTATTTGTTTTAACTGCAATTATTGACAGTATATGTATTTCGTTTCCCGGTAGATTGAGGACGTATTTATTTGTGTATATGAGTTATTTTTGGGGCGTGGTGATAATTAAGTTGAACGTGTTCTTGAAAATTTGACATTAAGCTGAAACAATAGAGGCCAGAAGTGAAATTTCTTGTTGTCCACCGCTAATGATGATCCATGTGGGTTGTTATAAAATGTTTGTGATATTTCTTCTTATCCACTGTTAAGGGTGATCCATGAGGGTTGCTGTAAAAGTGTTTGTGATTGTTTGAGATACTGCAGATATAGTAGTTTGTATTCTTATAGTTTTATTTTTGTTGTTATTTGAATATTTATTCTTGATCTTAGTAACTTTTCGCATCCCTCATTCAATATTAACAAATATATAGTTCTGAACATGCTAGGCTTCTTTTGGACTAAGGTTATCTGGTTCAGCCGCTACCATTCTTTCAAGTTGTGACGTGTAAGACCGCATCTAAACACCAATATAAACCAACATGATCATATGTTTAATGAAGGCTATAAGTAAAAAATTATATGTGCGTCTGTGTTCATTTTCTACCACACATTTTAATGAAAACAATACTTGAGAAATAGAATTGTATTATAACTCACTCGGGATGATAGAGAAAATAATAACAAGATATCTTAGAGGTCCATTACTTATACATAGCACGATTAGCATGATGCACGAGCATTCTCTGAATATGTATAAAATCTTGACTTATTCATAATTATTTTATTTGTTTGTATGTTAGAATTGTGTCGTGTATTTGTTGTGTTAAATATATGATTGATGAGTCATAAACATTAAATGTCAATAAAAGTTTGTATTGTACTTATATAGATGAAAGTTCTTTAATCTTTGTCTGAATTTAAATATATAATATTTAAAGTATAACCATAATATATATATATATATATATAATTAATCTAATTAGAGGCATACATAGTTCAACGCACATATATATGCTCCATATATAATTTTTTCAGTTGACATCAATTGTAAATGTTAATATTAAGAATTTTATATTTCATTGAAACATCAAAAAGTACTTAATTTGAATTAGATTTATATTTGATATGTTTCTCACGTATAAATATTGGATGATATTATTATTATTATTATTATTATTATTATTATTATTATTATTATTATTATTATTAACAATATATATATATATAGACCTAATACTCAAACATAAATCTAAATCAAAATAAGCATTTTTTTGATATTTCAATGAGATTTAAAAATATAAAATACATAATGATGAAGTATATTAATGATACATTAATTAATATACATTAATTGTGAGCAATAAATATTATATAGGTATTAATAGTGAACTAATGAATATTAATTGTGATAATAAATATAAAATAAATATTGTATAGATATTAAGTAGGGACTTAATAATTATATGAATTAATTTATTCAACAAACTCCCCTATTTTTATATTATATATATAATATATTTCAAATTGACACTGAAATTTTAACAAGGGTACGTGACAATTGTGTTAGCCCTCAATTTGTTGAGGTGTGCTGAAAGACCTGACGACAAATCAAAAAACAATCGTATAATTTTTAAGACAAATCGATGTTAAAAAATGTAACTGGTCTTTTGACGACTTTTAGAGGTCTTCTAAATACCAACCAGGACTTATGACATGAGTAGTAATTTCATGCAAAAAGGCTGATACAAACATCATGAAATTCAGAGAAATGATAAATACATGAGTAATTTAAAGAAATATACTACAATATTGCCCAATTTACATATATTTACGATTTACTTATATATATATATATCATAAAGTCAAACTATACATGACATTGGCACTAGAATGCCAATTTATATAGAATATTATCTGAAATTGTTCCTAACATTGATGCCCACTAAAATTTTACATTTAGATATGGGAGAAAACTGAGATTATAATCTTTAAATTAAAAACTAAAAAGGGTGTGCGCGTTCAAATTAGAAAGGAAGAAAGAACGTGAAACTTCAATTTTGTGTGAGGGTATAATTAAATTAGTAAATGACATCTTGGCTCTCGAAATATAGATTCCGGTGGGACCTTGATTTTTCAAATAAAATATAGAAATTAATTATATATTACTTCGTTTGCTCAAACATGGATTTGCATTCAAGAATTTTATAATTATTTTACTTAAAACCGGAAAAACATGACATGGAATCACAAAAGAACTTCATATTAAATCCATAAATAGGGCATACTTTGTGAATTTGTCTTAATTTGTCAAGTTATTTAAAATATAAAATATGAGAGTTATATATTTATTATGGTAATAAATTATAGAGGAGTTATATATCAAATATTTGATTGTATAATTTATTTGGGAAGCTACTTTTTTAAAACCCGTATATTATGTGGTTTAGAACCAAAATTTATCAGGGTATACTCGGAATGAAAAAGGATCAACGATTTTTGTATCAGTTGAATGCCAGTAAGCTATGACAATCTTTACGTCGTTGGTTGTTCACAAATTGTAAATTAAAGAAAACACGCATATCATTTTACTTTGCATTTTTCTGTTTTTCTTACTTCTACTATCCTCAATCCAGTTTCAGGCGTTGTTGAAAATAGCGACAAATGTGGTACCAAAGAGTAAATAGCGACCAAAAATCACTGTCATTCCATGTACATTTGCAGACCGCATTCTAGCTTAAGAAATATAATTCTAGTTACAATATTTTTACTTCAACTTGCCAATAATTTTATTAAACCTATATAATTCAATATGAAAGATGTGGATACAATTTTGGGGCATAAAATGCATTTTTTATGACCTAAGTAGGTGTTGCAGCTT
The DNA here is from genome assembly GCF_009905375.1 of Apium graveolens. Classification (NCBI taxonomy): domain Eukaryota; kingdom Viridiplantae; phylum Streptophyta; class Magnoliopsida; order Apiales; family Apiaceae; genus Apium; species Apium graveolens. The sequence goes on from NC_133650.1 coordinate 302,192,874, forward strand.
CTGATTTCCATAATGTAACACTCTTTGCTATAGTATCTAAAGCTCTTTTTTTTATCTTGCTAAATTGAAATCTCCCATTTTGTTCTATTTTGTATACGAATATCCTCGGCCTCGGGTGAAGGCATCTACGGAGCAGATAGATTCCGGGAGCAAGACTAGAGTTGTAGTTACTCATCATTTTAAGCCTCTTTATATTCTGTATCTAGTTTGTTCATAGCTAGTACTTTGTGCTACCTAGGATCTTGTAAGTTTCTTGATTCATACTAAAAGTAAATGTACACTCAGGACTGTCTCAACCAAATCTGAGGCCCTAAGCGAATTTTAGATTATATTTAATAATTTTGATTTTTAATTACTCATATGCATATTTTTAATATAAACATCAATGATGCAATTGATTATTTGATAAATTATTTTCAATTATATTGATATTATTTTTAAATGGTGTTATTGAATTTAATACATTGCTTTGGACTGTATTAATATTATTTTTTATTTAATACATTATTTCACTTGTATTTAACATAAACTGTGTTATTTATTTTAATTTGTAGAATTGTTTGTCTACTTTTATAAAAAAAATTAGTAACATTTTTATTTAATTAAAATTTAATTTTTTTCTTATATTGTTATTTGTATTATAATTTCAATATGCGTAAACATAAACGGTGTAATTGATTATTTAACAATTTATATTCCATGTATTAATATTATTTTTATATGGTGTTATTGAATTTAACACATTACTTTTGATTTGATATTATTATTTTATTATTTAATACAATATTTCACTTGTATTTAACTTAAATTGTATTATTTATTTTAATTTGTAGAATTGTTTGTCTAATTTTATAAAACTTTCTAATTACATTTTTATTAAATTGAAATTTAATTTTGTGTTTTATTTTTACTTATAAGTCCAATATGCACAACCAGATAAAAATAGTATCAGGTTATTTATATTGCTATAATATCTATTAATTATAAATGATAATATCAAGTTATTTATATTATATAACACATTTATTTTTTAGAAACAATATTATTTTTTCAAATTCTAAAAGTTTAATTTTAATGAAAAGAAGTTAACAAATAATAGAAATTTTCTTTCAACTATTTCAAATATTAATATTCTAGTTAGGTGTTGCTTTGTTTTGGATAGAGTAGGTATTTATCACATATTTATAGGTTTAGTTATTTAAGTGTTAGTAGGAGTGTGAGGATCATTAGATATTTGTAGGTTTAGTTATATAAGTGTTAGTAGGACTCTGACGACCAAAGCGTGCCATACCGTCTAATTATATATAAGGATATAATGAGGCCCTTATTTTTTAATATATATCAAATTAATCTTAGAAATGAGACCCTTATTTTTAATATATATTTTTATTACAATTATGATCATAATGTATATTTTTAGAATTTTGAACACATATTATACAAATATGATATATAATATTTATGATAACATAATAACAATAATTTATATTTCATAAATCTTTCAATAAAATGATAAATTACTTGGCTATTCTTATTATTTAAAAATAAAATGATGACTCAATTTTCTTTACTTTAATTAATTATTTTGAAAAAGTGAATACATTTAAAAAAGAATTAAAATTTATGTAGGTTTAAACTATTTATCCTTAGATTTCTTGAAAAACAACACGTTTGCTATTGGTATCAAAGAGCACATTTTTTGATAAACCGATAAGCCCGAGCAAATGTAACAACAATTAAGTAATAATTTTGAAAAAAATAAATTGCACACGTATCACAAGAGTATTATTGTCATTTATTTTTTCAATTTGATAAAAGTAAATCTAGGTTATATTTTCTAATAGCAATTTGATATTATTTTTTAGAGAATTTTTCTATTTTATATTTTTTTACCTAAAATAATTTTCTTATAAAAATAATTAATATATATGTATATATATAAAGGACAAAAAATATTGGGGGCCCTTGTATATGTGGGGGCCCTAAGCGACCACTTAGTTGTCTTTACTGTTGAGCCGACCCTGTGTACACTGCTAAGTGATGACACTGCCGTGTTAAAATTATTTTTTACAGGACATTATATACGAAAAATTAAATTCATGCTATTGTGTTGTGTTATAGGGAGAATTTGGTATAACAGTATTTTTGAGCTTTACTGGAATCACGAAGCAAAATATGTAAATTGAAAGTTGTTTACACGAGAACACAGAATGAATTTTGATGGATGTTGTGACTGATCTTACTTGATACTTCGTAGAATGTCTTGAGAGAATATGTGTATATTTCCTTGGAGAAAACTCATGATCATATTATACAAGAGGCCTACGGGTTAGGGTTTTGTCCGGTCCATCGAGGTTCGGGCTACGTTGACCATGGTTTGAGCCTATGAGGCCGCGATATAGTCACGGAACGGGGCTGAGTCCTATTATGAAATTGCACAACGACACTTGTGTACCTCACACGTGACCCGTGAAGGCCTTTGCATGTGTTGGGCATAATCCTCCCGTGAGAAGACACAAATGCATCTATAGACCTCATACGCGACCCATGTGGGCCTTAGCATGCATTGTGGTCTTATTATTGTTGACACTTATGGGACTCGCATGCGACCCCTTGGGATTTAAGCATATAGGTTTAGTCTATTTGGTACTATAGGCACACTAACCCTTCGCGATATTTGATTAGATTTGGATACAGTTTAAATTTGGATATTATTTTTATTTGGTTAAAGATTGGATATAATTTATTGACTTGGAATTCAGTTATTTGGAGTTTGTTTGGATTAGTTATTGAGTTTGATACTAAAATTGGATATAGTTTTGACAGTTGCGGATTAGTTTTAGTTTTAAAGTTGTTTTGGTTATTGGATAACATGGATGGTTCTTTTTCTCTGGTTGGTTGAATTTCTTATTAATTATGATTTCGGTTTGGATATTTTTGGATTGCTTTGATTTTTGTTGATGCGTCTTTGTAATATTTCTCTTATATTGTTGCTCTTTAAATTATCTTGAAAGTTTTTTTTTTGTTTTGAATTCATGACTTTATTTTTTGATTCGCTTGGATATTCTTGTTTTCTTTGTTGCAATTTTGGATCGTTTGGTTACGTGGCCCCTTTTATTATAGTAAAACCTTACTCTTTCATCTTATCTGTATACTTTATCATAATCATATAACTCTTCAATGAGGTTTCTACTCTAGGTTATATATGCTCTTTAGGAATGTAGTTCTATGTGTCAGATTCCCAATTTTGAATGTCTTCTTGTAAAAAAATGATAAAAATAAAACCTTTGCTAGATTTAAGTAACAAAAATCACATTCTCAATTTTTTTAGTTATATTTACCCACAATTGGGTATCTAAAAAAATATACATATATTTTATTTTATTGTATATACATGATTTTTATGGAATAACTTTTCAGAGTAAAATGTATAAAATAACGTGTCACAAAATGGGTATTGTGATCTGTGACAAATACCCGATCCAAGAGTATCTCACATATCGTGTTGTAGAAAAATATTTCAACTTAAAAAAAAAATAAGTCGGATAGGTAGTCCTCAGACATATCTTGGATACTTGAGAAAAACTTATCCACATTTGTAACACATATACCAAATTTAATATTTAGGTCACCAGTTTCAAATATTATGATAATTTCTGATAATTTTTCACTTTATACTTGCGTGAAATGATATTTTGTACAAATTATTTGTATTAGGGTAAAATGTATCTACATTTAATTGTAGAGTAACTTTCTAAACTCTCTTAGTAATACACTAGTTTTATAGTATATTTTTATTTCTAAGGGGGTGTTAGGAAATAATATTTATGTGGATTGAATACAATTATGATTACAAATAACCTTGTTTTAGTAGTTGATTTTAGGAAATTAATCTACAGCAAATTGTAGATACATTAAACCCATTATATTAATAAATTTGATATATATTATATTTATAAAAATGACAGAGAAAAAGTTTCATTGAGTTGATTTATGAAAATTATCTAAAGTGATTATGATTTTGCATAAAAAGTTGAATATGATTTTGTAATAATAGAACTAACCCTCTACATTTACAAACTAGCCTTATATCTGTATTGAAAACTAACTTAACACTTGATAATTATTTAAAATTAACTTTAGGAAACTTAGAACAAGTCCAACGGACTCTCTAAATGATGCCCTAATTTTTAATATAAGGAATTTCACAAAATGATTCTCCAACAATATTTTAGTGATTTCTTAAATTTAACTTGGCTCTTAATTTAAAATTTGAGGAGGGATATCATTTTTTTTCTCCAAAAGACTTTTAGTGGCTCTTAAATTCACTAAGAGCATCTCCAATGCCGTTAGTAATAATGTGTTGGCTAAATTGGACCTGTAGCTAATATGTAAATTTTGTTGAACATGTAAGGCATTATACTTCGATGGTATTGGTTATATAGGTTAGCTATATTTTAAAAATGGCATGTTATTAAAATTTTATGTTGTTATAAATAGAATATATTAATTCAATATGATAGTAAATGATTATTATTTTTTTTACAGATTTCTTACACGTCTGCAGTAATTCAACAAATATAGCCAAAATCAAGAGGTTGGCTATATTTAAAGATAAGTGTAATGTAGCATTGGAGATGGATTTTTTTTACATAATCTCTATATTTTAATTTATAGTATGTATTAATGATTTTTAGCTAATGGTTCTATATAGTTGGAGATGTTAGAGCTTTCTACTCTCCTCACTTTTAAGAGTTTCTTTCTCATTCTTAAATAATATTATATTATATATTCATTAAAATAATCTCTTTCTCTCTCCACTATCTTTTGTCCTATATGAATTCTAATTTCATTTAATAATAAAAAATAATTAAGAGTTCATATAAAGAGTATTGTTGGAGAATAACATATATAAAATATTAACCCATGGGAGCCAATATTATACATTATATTTTGAATAGAGATGAAGAGTCTATTGAAGATGATGCGTACCTTATTAATAAGGAACTACTACCTTTTACTTATTTCATTTCCATCTATAACAAATTATTTATCTCTTTTGATTTAACTTCTTTGCTCTCTCTTTCTTTCACTTTTTGTTCACCTCTTTCCAAATTTATTAGTTTAATAACAAGAAGTGAGTATAAGAGTTATTATTGGAGTTGAAATATAAAATGATGTTTTAAATTACTACTCCCTCCGTCCCGATATACTTTTCCTATATTGACTTCAGACACTATTCATGCTAAGCAATTGACTGTTAATTTACGTCTAATATATAAGATCAAATATAGTCATAAGTGATCTCGTTGGATTCGTATTTATGAGTACTTTAATATAATGAAATTTTTATATTTAATACTATTACAAAATTAAAGATATTAACAATTAAAAATGTGCATTGAAAAACGTGTCCAATACAAATTAAAAGTGTGCATTGACAAACGTGTTCAAGACAAATATAAAATATTTTTAGGGACAGAGGGAGTAATAATTATTATTTTATAATTTTATGAAAAATAACTAAAATACTGTTAGACTTTCTCTTTAAGGTCAAACTAATACTCCCTCCGTCCCATTGATTTGTATACAAATTATTTGGACAAGAAAGTTAAGAGAAAGTATAGTTTAGTAAGAAAAAGTAAGAAAAGTGGGTGAAATGGGAGACCAATCAATTTTTAATGTATAATAAAGTGTAGTAAAAGAAAGTAGTGGATTTGAAGTGGATGTAGTTAATTTTTTTATTATAAAACTTCATTATTTTTGGTAATTTTTAAAATATGTAGAAATAAATGTGTATAAAATTGGAATATGACAGAAGAAGCATATATTAGTGAAAACTAGGATATAACTAGTGCAATGCACGATTGTTTTTATCCATGTATGTTGTAAAATATAATTTTAATATATTATTGTTAGGATTTGAACCTTACCCCTTGTATAATAATTTTACAATCCACGATTATTTTTATTACTATATATTGTAAATTATAATTGTCATATGTTGCTGATATGATTTGAAACTTATACCCCTTTATTAATAGTTTTTAAGATTATATCTAACAGTTCTCATCTATTTGATGTGACAGTTCTAAATTGAATGAACAAGGACCAATAACCAAATTTTTAATATTTCGTTTTTAACATAATAATATAGATAATATAGATTGTGTAGATGTAGTCAGCTTAGCTGGGTACTTTTTTTGTTAAGTCCATCGTAATTCGTTAGTACAAACACAAACACAACATTTATACGTTTTCCTGTTAGTAAAAAATCTTATCGAAAACTAAATTTTTAAATACAAACACACAACTCTTACATGATATAAAAACACAAATTTTATCCTTCCTAAACAAAAAACATATTTTTATCCTTTTCGTCGTTACATATCCTATATTCGACTTAAGTCATATTTGTCAAACAAAAATGTAAAAAATAAATAAATTCAGAAAACATAAATAATATAAACTAGAACATCTTCAAAAATTAAATTAGATAAATTAAAATTAGTATATAATATATACTATAATATAATAATTGGAACATGGTATATTTTAATTCAACGGTTATTTCCCTTATTTTGATGATTAAAAATAAAAATAAACAGCGTTATACACGTACTAAACTATTAAGTTGTTAAATTAATAGATATAGTATCCGCTAAACTACGATCAAAACTTATCATACTAAACTACAATCACACAGCTCGACATTCCTCGTGCCTTTATTATTTTATTATAAATCTATAATTATTATATATTTATATAAATATATTAATAACAATATATGATTTGATAATAAAATTTAAAATTATTTAAATAATAACGGAACTCGTGTATAGCACGAGATTTAAGCTAGTATATATAATACATGCCTTTCCTTGGTGCCCAAGTTTATAATGTACTTGCTCTTTCCTAACCTCTGTCGGACAGGCAACAGCCTGCCTATCACGCTATATAACACACACTCTCATTCTCTCAGCTCTCAATTGAAGTTTTCTGAATTACTAAAAGGCTATGGCCAAGATTGTGAAACGCCGTGGATCATGTTACCTTTTACAACTTAAACAAGCATGAATAAACAAAAGTAAAGAGCAGCTCAAGAAAATATTATAGATCTGGAAAACAAGTAACAAAATGCTGAGCAACAAAAGTGAGACTCAGTCCCCTTATATCAGTACAATGGCCCTATATTTTTAACAAACTACTATATGAAATTACCACATTATCCCTAAACTTGATGAGCACACTATTAGCTGTAGGTGGTCCAGAGTAGTAAGAGAGGAATGTTGAGAAATAGGAAGGGGACCACAATATCATACACATGTGCTAGAATGCACTGAATTAAATGAGACACTACTTTATTGAGCAAAATAAATAACATGATAGAAATGACTGCTGTTCTTTGATTAGGTGCATCATTACTCCCCCTCAAGCTGCACGTCAGATGAACCAGAGGTGCAAAGCTTGCCTACAAGATAATTGTGTTGTTTGACTGTCAAGGGCTTAGTCAAAATGTCTGTCAGCTGAGCATAGGACGGGACATGCTGAGTTACTATGAAGCCTGACTTGATTTTGTCCCGAATAAAGTGACAATCCACTTCAATATGCTTAGTACGTTCGTGAAGCACTGGATTTGCAGCAATGGATAGTGCATCCTGGTTATCACATTTCAGAATAGTAGGAGGTAGGTGATGTAGACCAAGATCATGAAGGAGAGTAGAAAGCCAAGTAATTTCACAGGCTGTGATAGCCATAGCACGATATTCCGCTTCTGCCGTGGAACGAGCTACTAGTGACTGCTTTTTAGATTTCCATGAAATTGGCGACTCTCCTAAAAGAATACAGAAGCCAGGAGTCGATTTCCTGGAGGCAGCACAACTGGCCCAGTCACTGTCACAGTAGTCAGTGACTTGAGCTGCAGAAGAGGATGCCAATAAAATGCCTTGATTGGGATTGCCTGCAAGATACCGCAGAACACGTTTGGCAGCCTGCATATGTACCGAGGTAGGAGACTGCATATATTGAGCAAGTACATGTACTGAAAAAGTGATATGAGGCCTTGTAGTGGTAAGGTAGATGAGTCTTCCTAATAACCTCTGATAAGGCTGAGGATTCACAAGGGGTGTGCCTTTTTCAGGCGTCAATTTCAGGTGCAAGTCAAGAAAAAGTTTAAGGGGCTTAGTGTTGAGCAGGTTGTAGTCATTGAGCAAGTCTGTAGTATACTTTCTTTGTGAAACAAAGAAACCAGATGTTGATCTGTTGATTTCCAATCCCAGAAAATAAGTTACATCCCCCAAATATTTCATATGGAACACTTGAGAAAGCATGGTTTTAAGAGAATTTATGGAATTGTTGCAGTTACCAGATATGAGCAAATCATCAACATAAATCAGCACAATGGTAATAGAATGATCTTTAGTGAGAATGAACAAACTGTAATCTGCTCTAGACTGGACAAAATTCATGGAGATGAGAGTAACAGATAACTTACTAAACCAAATCCTGGGGGCTTGTTTCAAGCCGTACAGGGATTTTTTTAATTTGCAGACCAGAGTGCTTCCTGATGATTTGACAGAGCTGAAACCAACTGTAATTCGACAACCAATCCCTGTATAGCCTTGTGGCATGAACATATAAACTGTTTCGTCCAAATCGCCATGAAGAAATGCATTGCTAACGTCCATTTGCACCGCAGTCCAGTTCCTAATAGCAACAACAGCAATGAGAGCCCTAATGGTTGTCATTTTTGCCACCGGAGCAAAAGTTTCTCCGTAATCGATGCCATGAATTTGTCTGCAGCCTAGGATTACCAATCTCGATTTGTATTTGTCCACTGTGCCATTAGGTAAGTACTTCGTTTTAAACAACCATTTAGACCCAATAGCCCGCTTTCCTGGTGGTAGAGGCACCACTTCCCAAGTTTGATTCTGTTCTAAGGCATCCAATTCACAATTCATTGCATTAACCCAGTGTTGGTGAGGTACAGCTTGCTTAAAGGACAAAGGATCAGGGTTCGTGACAAGCTGGGAGAGAAAGCAGTTGAATTTTGGTGTGATGAATTGAGTTGTGACTTGATTGACTGAAGAAACATAATCCTGAAGATACTAAGGTTTTTGAATTTGTCATGTAGATCTCCTAGGGGGTATAGTGGTTGAGTCAGTGTTTGTGGGCATTGTTGTGTGTATATTTTCAGATTCGGGTGTAGGAGGTGCCTCAAGCTCATCATCACAGTAAAGATTAGGAGAGGCAAATGGCATTGGAACGGGTAATGGTTGCATATATGGTTTTGCAGTGTTTGGATTCAAAGGCATAATGTGTTCAAGAAATTCAACATGTCGAGACACAATTAGAAGTTCGAGTTCGAAAAACCCGTCCTTGTGAGTTTCTCGGTCCCTATCCTGTGAATTGCAAGTCATCCAATGCCCTTCGCATCTCCTTCATGGCTCATACTTGTAAGCGCTATGTCGATTCATCGTCGACTTTTCTCGGAGTTGAGCAAGAAACTACTGCACGAAAGACTATATGTGTCGATAAACGTGTGTTTTTCAAACGCTACAATCAACTCGACGGTTACATTAGTATTTCATTCGTTCTTGAGTCTTTGAACGTTATGGCGTATTTGCATGATGAAATCGCTGCACAGATAATGTCGATGGGAGAGAGCAAATATAAGGATGGCAAGAAGGTGAAGAGGAAGAATTTTAATGGTTTGCATGTGAATTTGACTTGGATTAAGACGTTTGTCAGTGATCGAGACTCTGTTGAAGAGTTGTTTGAGACGGCGATGGAGGAATATGGTATGGAGCCAAAGTGACAAAGGGGTGCACTTTGTACTTTGATAACAAAGTTTAATTTGATTGAAATTGGTTTTGATTAAGGAATATGAGTTTCTATTATAAGTTGTAGTAATTTCTGCATAATTAGTAAAATTTGATGTAGAAGAGTTTGTAATTTTGTTATGAGAATGTATGATAAATTTTCTAAAGTTTCACTCAGTATTCAATATGATCTTCACTCTTTTGTTTTACAAAAGTTTGCTTTCTGTTCTTAATAGCTCTCCTCTGTAATTGAAACCATCTACTTTATGACAATACCAAGTTTGGTTGCAGAGGGAAAGAGATCGTCGTGCATATAATAGGACGTTGCTCCTTCCGATAATAATACAACAGAGTTGCTGAGAATAGGCTCATAATCCGGAGATAAAACAGATGAATATTGTTAAATATATGATCCTATTAGAATTTTCCTCTAACACCTTAAGATTTTAGATGAGCTGGTTACTCAATATAGTATCAGAGATTAGGCTGGCAGGAGAACTAAGGATTAATGTCCCAAAGATGGACGCCGGTGTTCTACTCTTCGACCCATAAATGGGCTTTCGAGTGAGGGGGAGTGTTAAACATATGATCCTATTTGGGGTTTTAGATGAGCTGGTTACTCAATAAATATATTTGTATCGGATACAGAGTTCGGGAACTGATACCAGATCCATGCCTAAAGCTTTCTTCTGCTATTTGCAAGACCTATAGGAGGTTCTTGTTAATGCTTGGAATTAGACCTTAATACAGATTAATGTTGTGATTGACGGAATGTAGATGCAGAGATTGATTGTTGCTTTGATCGTCATTGACAACATGGAAGATCTGTCTAAACATCCTTCTTTTTTGATTCTTCAGAATTTGAAAGTTTGTTTGAACACTTCGCTTTGCTGTGGTTAAAATTTACTGCAAATGTCCTGTGAGCAACAAACTTCGCATTTTCTTGTTTTGCTTGCTTCTGTAATCTTCAATTCAGATCCATGCGCACTTGCAAATAGCGAAGGAGGTGCCAAAGAGCAAGTAGCGACAGAAGATCACCGACATTCCATGTACATTTGCAGACCGCTGCACTGAATCTATACAAATAGAGCAAAGTTATTTAGTGGCATAACTTTCATCTGTGTTAAAAAAAAACATCATCAGCATCTTAAGTAGCTAGACAGCAGTACAAAGCCTAACATTAGTGGAAAAGAAAAATCGGAACAAATTAATTTGAACAATAAAAATAGTATGATCCAACTTAACAGAAAACTGAGGCAATAAGTACCAAGCTCATTGCTGGATATGTAACATTGGATTCAGCATGCTTTTGAGACAAGGGGCAAAAATAATATGTTTTTAAAAAAAACAAAAGATTGAAACTTTAGTTCATCCAGAAGTAAAGATCACCACCGATGTCAATCAATAGTGGCATTATTAACTCCAGCACCAACCATCTTTACACGGGAACTAGGAATAACCATTTTCGAATCTTCATTTTATTCTCATTCTTAATAGCAGTCACTTTCCCGATTACATCCGTAGTTGTCACGTAAAAAACTGAGGGTCTTAGGCCTATATCCGGTGAAGAAAGGTGAACGTCTCCCACCTTCATCCTCCTTCAGAACGTACAAAATGGACTCAAACTTTGTACAAGATGTAGTGAAGCCAAGCTAGGTCAAAACCTATACCTTTTTCGGGGAGTGAAAGCCGGTTCCATATTTTTTAAGCTGCACAACTGGATTTGTGGTCGAACTGGCCATCTTTAAAGAAAAGCCGTTTATGGGTCCAAACCCCATACTTGAATAGAACAAGCTACCTTTAAAGAGAAACCGTATGTTGTACCATACAAGTCTGTCCAGGGTTACATCCTCCTAATCAGCACAAACACCAATACTACCAACAAACTAAACTTGATCTACAATATTTGAATAGATGTATTTAAAAATCCAATAAAAAAATTATTAAGATAAAATGATGCACTCAAATAACTATTAATTTAGGCCTGCAACCTTAAGCTTTAAAACCTAATAATATATATATATATATATATATATATATATATATATATATAATATTCAGAATTTCCAAACTGCAATAATTTTTCAGTCTTTTAGGCCCTACACGAGGAAGAAGACTGGGAAGGCAATACCTAATAATCAAAGATAAATTTTGTCCTACGTCGTGCTAAAGGTCCTATTACAAAGAGTAGATCAGGACCTGTTCATAATATTAATTTTTTAGGAGTAAAGTATTAAGCAAAAGAAATGCCTTTTAAGATGTGGAGTCATTAAGGATTTGGTCAAAGGCAGATCATTACCATACAGATACAGGAAAGGAGCACGACTAGTAAAGACTTCATTATATTGCACTGAACCAGTAAAATCTGACACCTGAAAGGTTATCAGTGATGTAAAAATAGATGTCTAAGAATGTCCATATAGATATTTAACTAATAAAAGAACTCAGTTTCGGTGCAAATATATTATATTATGAATCCAACTCAAGATTTTATAAGTTTAAAGCAGACTGGTACCTCAGCGGAATAGTTCAATAACAGAGTCTGAAGCAAAATGAGCAGCTTCATCTTGGTACAAGATATATCAGACAGTAACATCAAGAAGATCACCAACTTATTGATCTAATATGTCTGTCTCGTCTACCTTCACATGCATTTTCTCTGAGCAAGGATCAACATTGAAGTCCTTGTCAAAATATTGAGCTGCAGCCTTTTGAGAAATATATAACTTCTGCTTGATCACCCAAAAAAATATTGGAATATACAAACTATACACTTCAAAAATCTACCTTTTGAGATGTTAAAACTATACATGTTCACCCCAAAGTCCCAATTTCCATACAAAATTTTCACTTTTTGTTTTTTTATCCAATTACTACTATTTTGTCTTTTGAAGTTGTTCTATGTTGATAAATATATTGTAGACTCTGTTGTTTGGACATAATTCAAGTATACAATTGCAAATCAATTAAAACATATTAACTTGAATAGATTACTTTATACCATCAGAGTCGAAGTGGTAATCTATTAGTGAAGTAAATTTGATAAAATTAAAATAATTGTCATTAAATTCTTGGAAATTCTTCTAAACGGTTATACATTTTAGAACAGAAATATTTATAAAACAAAATTACTTGACTCATTTTGTACAACCTACCGGGTCATATATTGGATTCTCGAATTTGGCTGTAATCATAAGTGACAGATGTTGTGATTGTTTTGATGATGAACATTGAAAGGACTTAGTGACTGATCTCATACGATGATTTCAGGAGAGTGAAGTTTGTTGCTTCCCTAATTCAGGCTAGATTGATTGTCTATCATCCAATAATACAAGAGGTCTACATACCCTATTTGCGGGGATAACACCATTACATCACCTTCTCTTCACATTCTTTCAGTTTCGCGTTGCTTGCCTCCGCAGCACAAACTTCCTTTTAGAAATAACTTGGAATTACAAATTTTCTCTAAGAAATTTGTCTTTGTTATTATGTAACTAACTGAATTTCCATCATCTCTTCTTAACAGGTGCTCGTTGAACAGTTACTAAGAAAGTAGTCAGTCCTCACAAGAAAAAAAAAACGAGTACATGTATCCAACTTTTTTCTTTTATTCATACCACTCGTTTTTGCAATACTGGCATCCTTGATTTACTCTCTTTCATCAAATACATTCTGTCGGCTTTGCGTCTGCAATAGGTTTTTGTTAGAATTTTGGGTATGTCTTCTGTAAAAGAACCCCCTTTCATGAGCGATGATGGTGTGAGCTCAGCCACTAGCCTATCTGGGGACCTAAAATTACCCTGCACCGCAGGGTGGTTACAATGCTCCCTCTGACATGACTCTTTAAACTGATGCTCCAAATGATTATGCCTAATCAAACCACTATCCTTACTGAGACCCTATAGCAGACTTTTGGTGAAAGAAGGAAGTCTACAGCTGACTTCCCAAACCACTGCGAAGGCTGTCATCTAAAATATATAGGGCAAAAGCCACAAAGAGTCCAATCTCCCCCTCCTGGGAGTTGGAACAACTTATGAAAAGCTAGCTCATGCCCAGGTTGCCAAGGCAGATATAAAATGCTTGGAAAATCCAAAGCCTCCAAGACTAGGCCTGTTTCTGAGCCTTTCTTCCATCAACCAAGAGCCATAGAAAATTGTGAGCTTAGCTTCCAACGACAATAGGTTGGATGATGCTGACACCAGAATGCGAGCTGATGCTAAGTTCAAGAAGAAGCTCAAAGGCGAAATAACTTTTTTGAGGTCATTTTGTAATGTCAATGTGTATGGATCCAGCCCCAACACTGTGGGTTTGCCCACTTTTTTGGGGTTGCTCCAGCGGAAAATGTATTGGCTGGTCCCATTTTGCGTTAAACAGGCAGCAGTTGGGCTCCGTTGGAGCTGCTCTTATTCCCAGACCATCTTTCAGACATTATTGACACCAACAAAGCTCATGGTCTAGAGAAAGTCCCGATAATATAGAAAATAATATTAGATATCTGTGAAGTTTATCTTACAATATGATGGCAATTTTGGGATATATCCGATAAATGTAACAAAGAATCTCGGATATGGATATCTTCAATATGCTTAATAGTGGATGTCAATACCAATATAAGTGAAAAAACATGATGTATTGCTGTGGCAAGGATGTCAAAAAGGTCATCACAGAATTCAATCAATCAATACAGATAGAAAAAACATCCATTATGACATACGAAATGAAAGTTGTGTTTCAACACATATGACATCGAAACACTAGTTCATACATAGCGGTAGTACTTAGCTACTGTATATGCCACAATAGTTTTATTTTGCTACAAGCCAAGGACCAGATACACATTACGAAAAACACCTTGATAGCCATTTACTACATAATTGCCACTTAATCGTTGTTAGTCAGGGTCTTAGCAATAAATTTTAGTATCCAGTCATCTGATTCCTTGATAACCGCTTCATCAACTGGAACCCTGTCCCGAGTTAGTGGTTCTTCTTCGGGTACAAAAGATGGGAAATATGGCTCCGCTTCAAAGTTATTAACCGTAAAATCAAATTCAGGCACATATGGTTCCACCTCGCAAATCATAGTCGTAACAATGGGTTCAGGAGTGACAAGGTGTGCAGCCAATTCACCGTGATCTAATTGATCAGGCACAAATAGTTTCTCACATGACTGAGAAGTTGATGACAACTTTGGTGGGATCTTCGAATCAAAAACGTTACAGGTACCCAGAGAAGTAGATTTTTTTACAATTCGTAGAAATTCATCAGTTGTCTTGGTACCAATCATCTGAATAGAAGCAACGGGTCTTCTATTGTTTGGAAAATTACATGGCCCATTCGGGCCATATAGAAGAAGCGAGGCATCATCATAAGCCTGCGCAGCCGCCTCAGCTGTATCGTGAGTTCCCAACCATACCCGTTTCTTTGTCTTTGGAATGCGTATTTCAGCTACCCATTTTTCTTTTCGCTTCCTAGCACCTTTATAGAGTCCTCGAAATATTTTCGGCTTAGTCTTTTGGGGCATTAAGGCTGAATCTCCATCAGGTTGTTTGGATCGTATGGTGTTTGATCCAAACTCCATGAAGAGGAGTATAAGGAGTATGCTAGTACTAAATCCCATCTTCCAGTGCTCACTACTTTTAAGAATGGAGTTGTGAATATATTGACCCTGAGATCTGTGTACAATGGTTGAGAGAAGCAGTAGCGGTGGAGAGTTAAAGTAAAAAACGCTGAAGTGAGGACAAAATTACAGCTGCAAAGTAATAAATTTTTTGGTGCCACGCAAGCGTGGTTACGCCTAAGCATGACAGTGTGTCTTTCTCTGCATGAAAATTTGGACGGAAATGAAGCTGTGCATCATCTTGATTCTTGAGTCTCACTTATCTCAATTAAGATGTGAATAGCATGCAAAATTCAAAGCAAGGTGACGGTATTACAGGTGCGGTGTTAATGCCTCAGTAGGACACGGTGTCCTCCGAGCATGGAGATCATTTGGAATGAAATGAAGATATTCAATTAGCTTATGTACTATTAATTAAGTGGATTAATTCAGAAGAAAAATATAATTTTTTTATTTAATCTAGACAATCCAAGTAAATCCATTTAATGCAAATACACAGACCACACAAATAATAGATACTGACATTAATACTTAACGAACCTGAAAATGTCACTGCAATAGATACTGACATTAATACTTACCATGAAGGCAAGCGAAATTTAAGTACCTTTGCGGATTTTAATACACAATGTCACAGCTCATTTAGAGAGGGCACCAGGAAACCTGCACATAGTTGTTATCATTTGAAAATGTGGTGAAACATACCTCTCATCTGATAAAAATTCACAAATACATAAACTAAGAAATGCACTCGCATAATTCACATTTATGCTAACAAAGTGACCATGCATTTTTTTTTAAAAAAGAAGTAAACTTTCCTACCTTGTTCAAGGATATGAGAGCAATACCAATTACCAGCATACTGTTTAAAATAATTTATATAAAATAACCTGTTATTTTGATATTCATATCTATATCTCTACTATATATTTAAAACCGAAACAGGAAAATCAATCGTCGGTTGATATTTGGGTTTTTGTCGGTCTGTCTTTAGACCATAATCCTAATCTTTTAAAAAGAACTCAAGGTGTTAGGAGGAGGACTACTTGAGATCTTATATTATATCTTAACACTAAAGACCGACTTCGTAATGCACTGAACCAGGAATACCTAGCAACTTAATACTTAACAGAGCAGTAGCCACGAATGGCTTTATGTGTCAGTATGTGCCACATTGAACCATTGATGCATTTCGTAATAACAGAATTCTCAGAATGTGTATATTAGCAAATCAAAGAACTCAGTTTCGGTGAAAGCATATTGTTGTAAAAACACAAGCCAAGATTCAGTTCAAAGTTTAAAGCAAGTTGGCACCGTATTGAAATTGTTAAACAACAGTCTGAAGCAAAATGAGCAGCTTTCTTACTTCTGCTCGTCTTACTTGAACCCTCAAATGCGCTTTCTTCGAGTATTGATCAACAACAAAGCCTCTGATCAGGATATACAATACTACTGCAGCATTTCAACAAACAAGTAACGTTAGCTTGATCACGGAAAAGAAATCAAAATAATCAACTACAAACACTTCAAAATTTTACCTTACTAACACATGCAAGCTTCATTTCAGTAGCTATTAACCATTATATTTATGTAGTTGCAAGTAAAAATCTATTTTACAGATTTTTACTTGCAACTACATTCTTGGTTCTAAAAATTACTGTACAAAATTTCAGAGGGAATTTATTTTTAGAGAATAAGATAAGCATATAGGATCAATTTTACATAGATATACAAACAGAATATATACACACAAAGCTCATGGTCTAGAGAAAGTCCTAACAATATAGAAAATAATATTATAAATCTGTAACGTTTATCTTATAAGATGATGGAAATATTGGGATATATCCGACGCATGTAACAAAAATATCTCGGATATGGATATCTTAAATATGCTTAATAGTGGATGTTCAAACCAATATAAGTGAAAAAGCTTTATGTATTGCTGTTGGCAAGGGTGTCAAAAAGGTCATCACAGAATTCAATCAATCAATACAGATAGAAAAAAACATCCATTATAACATACGAAACGAAAGTTGTGTTTCAACACTTATGACATAGAAACACTAGTTCATACATAGAGCTACTGTATTTGCCATGATAGTTTTATTTTGCTACAAGCCAAGGACCAGATACACATTACGAAAAACACCTTGATAGCCATTTACTACATAATTGCCTCTTAATCGTTGTTATTCAGGGTCTTAGCAATAAATTTCATTATCCAGTCATCTGATCCCTTGATAAGCGCTTCATCAACTGGAAACTTGTCCCGAATTAGCGGTTCTTCTTCGGGTGCAAAATATGGGAAATATGGCTCCACTTCAAATTTATTAGCCGTAAAATCTAGTTCAGGCACATATGGTTCCACCTCGCACATCATAGTCGCAACAATGGGTTCAGGAGTGACAAGGTGTGCAGTCAATTCACCATGATCTAATTGATCAGGCACAAATGGTTTCTTACATGAATGAGAAGTTGGTGACAACTTTGGTGTGATCTTCGAATCAAGAACGTTACAGGTACCCCGAGAAGTAGATTCTTTTACAATTCGTAAAAATTCATCAGTTGTCTTGGTACCAATCATCTGAAGAGAAGCCACGGGTCTTCTATTATTTGGAAAATTACATGGCCCCTTCAAGCCATATAGAAGAAGCGAGGCATCATCATAAGCCTGAGCAGCCGCCTCAGCTGTATCATGAGTTCCCAACCATACCCGTTTCTTTGTCTTTGGAATGCGTATTTCAGCTACCCATTTTTCTTTTCGCGGCCGAGCACCTTTATAGGGTCCTTGAAATTTTTTTGCTCTAGTCTTTTGTGGCATCGAGGAAGAATTACCATTAGGTTTTTTGGATTGTATGGTGTTTGATCTAAACTCCATGAAGAGGAGAACAAGGAGTATGCTAGTACTAAAAACCATCTTCCAATGATCACTACTTTTAAGAATGGAGTTGTAAATATATTGGTTCTGAGATCTGTATACTATGGATGAGAGAAGCAGGAGCGGCGGAGAGTTAAAGCAAAAAACGCTGAAGTGAGGACAAAATTACGACTGCAAGGTAATAAATTTTTCGGCGCCTAAGCATGACAGTGTGTCTTTCTCTGCATGAAAATTTGGACGGAAATGAAGCTATGCATCATCATCTCGAGTCTCACTTATCTCAATAAAGATGTGTATAGCATGCAAAATTCAAAGCAAGGTGACGGTATTACAGGTACCGTGTTAATGCCTCAACTGGACACGGTGTCATCCGGGCATGGAGATCATTTGGAAGGAAATGAAGATAATCAATTAGCTTGTGTGGTCTTAAGTGGATTAGTTCAGAAGTAAAATATAAAATTTTGATTTAATCTAGGCATTTGAAGTAAAATATAAAATTTTGATTTAATCTAGGCAATCGAAGTAAATTCAGTCAATGCAAATATATAGACCACAACTCCAATAACTTGACGAACCTGAATATGTCACTGTAAAAGGATACTGACATTAATACTTACCATAAAAGCAAGTGAAGATTACGTACCTTTGCGGATTTTAATACACAATAATGCAGCTCAAATTTTTTTGATGCTTCTATCGCAGGTCATTTAGAGAGGACACCAGAACCTGCACATTGTTGTGATCATTTGAAAATGTGGTGAAACATACCTCTCATCAAATAAAAATTCAAAAATATATATACTAAGAAATGCACTCGCATAATTCACATTTATACAAACAAAATGACCATGCATCTGTTAAAAAGAAGAAGTAAACTTTCCTACCTTAAGGAGATGAGAGCAATACCAGCATACTGTTTAAAATAATTTATATATAAATAAACAGTTATTTTGATATTCATATCTACATCCCTACTATTTATTTAAAACCGAAACAAGATAATCGATCGTCGGTTGATATTTGTGTTTTCGTCACCTGTCTTTACAACATAAGCGTAATTTTTTAAAGAACTCAAGGTGTTAGGAGAAGGACTAATTAGGATCTTATATTATATCTTAACAATAAAGATTGACTTCTTATTGCACTGAACTGGGAATACCTTGCAACTTAATACTTAACAGAGCAGGAGCCACAAATCAAACAATAAAACTCAAAGAACTCAGTTTCGGGGAATGCATATTGTTGTACAAACACAAGCCAAAATTCAGCTCAAAGTCTAAAGCAAGCAAATTTATGTGCCACATTGAACCATTGATGCATTTCGTGATAATAGATGTCTAACACTGTATATATAGCAAATCAAAGAACTCAGTTTCGGTGAAAGCATATTGTTGTACAAACACAAGCCAAGATTCAGCTTAAAGTCTAAAGCAAGTTGGCACCTTATCGAAATTGTTAAACAACATGAGTCTGCAGCAAAATGAGCAGCTTTCGTACTTCTTCTGCTCGTCGTACTTCAACCCTCACATGCGCTTTCTTCGATTATTGATCAACATTATAAAAGCCCTGATCAGGATATACAATACTACTGCAGCATTTCAACAAACAAGTAGCGTTAGGTTGATTACAGAAAAGAAATCGAAATAATCAACTATAAACACTTAAAAATTTTACCTTACCAACACATGCAAGCTTTATTCCAGTAGCAATTAACCATTATATTTATGTAGTTGCAAGTAAAAAATCTATTTTACTTGCAACTACATTCTAAAATTTAAGGGTCGAAACGAGAATCACATGATATATTCAGCCGTACTCATATAATACCAATTTTTAATAGATATAGAAACAGAATATTTACACACGCGATAAGGAGGGATTATACAAAAACAAACTCCAGAAGCCTAAACAGGAGAGATTTTGAGGAGTAAAGATGGAAAGATACGACTGTAACGACTTATTATTTGTTCCCCCAAATTCCCAAACCAATAATATTGTTAGATTTTGTTTTTGAGGCAAAAATATTGTTAGATACAAGTACAACACAATCATGTAAAAATATATGAATGACAATACATTTAGCCCTTTAACTTGTTTATTTTATACCGAACAATATGATTAATGATTTAATATTAAAAATTATTAATTCTAAATCACTAATCTGAAAATAACTGTAATAATCGTATTTTTCTTGGTTAAAATAAATATAAATTGAAGTGGTTTAAATTGTTTTAGTTATCATGATATTTTATAACATGAATGGCTAAAAAAACAAATTTTTTAATGGTATCCAAACTTTTTCAATATATGTTATTTTTATGATTATATATCTTCAAATATGTGTAGTCACTTTATATATATATTTATATAATTAGTGTTTTATGTAACCAAAGACTTCAGTCAAAAATTACCGTTAGTGGAAAATATATATCAGTTTAAAAGACTTCTTGTTAACGTACCTCTTATTATGTTATATTTTCATATGTGTTTTTTATTGTCGTGTAGTTAATTGATGTTAAGGTGTTGATTGATATTATAGTAATGCATATCTTTATAGGTCTCAACCATGATTTACATTTAGTTGTATAACATGTTATTAGTTTGGTAATTTATGTTAGGGTGCCCTTACACGGCTACATGTGGTTCTAATAACCACCTGCCACATTGTTACATTGCTGAAATATAGTAGCTTTACTTCAATTCGGGATACGCATTGTTATATTGTGGGAGCTCGTCAGCTTTGACTCAATGCGGCTTGCGCAATGCTTCATTGCTGGAAACAATTTAGTTTTATTTTTAAATAATTGTAAAATAATAGATAATAAATATATAAATAATTTTAATTAATGTTTAAATTCCTAATTTATTTATTGTTTGGTTGTTATATTTTTATTTTATATTTATATATTTTTATTAATAAACTCTTTATTTTAACAAACTAATACTTAAAATTCGGGAAATTACAGAACAGCCCCCGCTGCCGCAATGACCCATTGCATATCCCGCAATGAGCCATTGCTGCAGACGAGACACGGGTTTAACCCGTTTCTTCTTAAAATCCCTAATTTCATAATAACTAAAACCTAATTCAGCAGCGGGCGATTTCAGGCGATTTCGAGCGATTTCAACATCTACTCCGACGATTCAGCTACTCAGGTATGATTCTCATCATCTACACACACGTATACATACACATAGTTACATACTACCGCAATGACCCATTGCTGCCAAGCTTAACTTACCTTCTCATGGCCAAATACTCCATGCCCATCTCCTCCAAACCGGGTTTCATGCTCACATTTACACTACAACTGCTCTTGTAGATATGTATTTTCATTTTTTTGGTAATGCACTCAAACTGTTTAATGAAATTACTGAACCAACTATTGCATTGTTTAATGTTGTGATTTCTGGGTTTTCTTCGAATGGGTGTTATAAGGACGTTTTTAGGATTTTTAGGGAAGTTGGTGTGAGAAAGTTGAGGCCTGATTCGGTTAATAACGTGGAATTCAATGATAGGAGGAATGATGTTGAACGGTGAAACTGAGAATGCTATTGAATTATTTGTTTATGTCTGAATCTGTAGTTGATGTCTGTTACAATATTGATGATTGTTTCAGAAGTTTATGTTTCATTTTCTGTGATTATAACGAATTGTACAAATTGTTTGAATTATTTGTTTATGTCTTTATATAATTCGAATTATTTGGATTGCGTTGTTGTGAATTTGGTTGCTAAAATATGATACGAGCAGAAAAAGCCTTGTATAGATTAATCTCATGCCTTGGATATTCTTTATTTTGGTTTTTAAAAGTTTTAATGGTTAGTAGTAATTTGACTCGTTTGTGCTAATTAATGGTTCGAAATGTACTAGTAATTGTTTGACATAGTAAGTTGAGATATGTTATTGTGATTAGACAGTGGATGGAATGTTTGTTGATTGATTGATTGGTTGAGGCTAGCTTATAAACGAATGAGTCATGCCGATTTTTTGGTAGGACTTAAAATAGAAAATAACGGTTCTATAACTGTTTCGTGTTTAAGTTGGGATTATATAGTATTTTTTATTATGCACTTTGCAGTTACTATGGAAAATGAGTGCGGACCTATTGTTAGATCACTCCTGACGATGCAGGATGATCATATTAGTACTGCCATATGGGCGGGAGGTGTGCGGGATAAGCTGGATGTACGCCAGTACACGGCTAATCATCAGCAGTGGATACTTTCGGATCCCCAGCGTGAGTTGCTGAGCCAATGTGGTTTCTCGGCTTTCACGAACAATCGTTCAGTTCCTCAAAATGATATTCATTTGATAACGGCCTTAGTGGAAAGGTACTAATTTGTAATCAATTTTCTCATTTATTTAAATCGTCATTGGCAATGTTTGTGATGTTTGTGTATGAATGCAATTGCAGGTGGAGGCCAGAGACTAACACCTTTCACTTTCCATTTGGTGAGTTGACCATCATCCTCGATGATGTATACATGATTATGGGCCTCCCTATTAAAGGTCGTCCAGTTACTCATAGGGAGCTTGACGCTCCGAAGGCGTATTGGATGAGGGAATGGCAGGATGCAAGATTGGATGAGGTGGACGTAAAGATATGTATAGGGACGAGGTCAAGCTTTACAAATTAAGGGAACGATATGCGGAGCTACCAGAGGGGGGGGCTAGAACAGGATCTTGTGGTTTACACACGAGCTTATCTTTTATACATCATTGGGGGCATATTGTTTCCTTCATCGAGTCGATATACCGTGCATCCGAGGTATTTACTTGTATTTGTTGCATTTCAGTTTTTAAATTTTAGTTTATAGCATCTTAGTCCTTCACTTGTCCTTTTTTGTTGATTTTGCATATGAAGCCCTGTATTCTCATTTATTTTCAATTTGACACTATAATTCTTGTATTCTCATTTATTATCATGCCCTGTATTCTTACTTACTCTGTATTTCCTTTGTCGCAGGTACTTACAGCTCATCCAGGATTCACCTCAGATTAAATCGTATGCATGATGAGCTGCTGTATTGAGCTATTTGTTTAGAGGTTTGACCAAGGCTGCTCATAAGAGTGCAACAGCACTTAATGGATGCACGATGCTACTGATGTTGTGGGCACACGAGAGGTTGTTACCTGGTGCTCCTAAGATTGCGCCTGGGGTGGAGCTTGTTTGGCCGAGGGCTTTGGCATGGGCTGAGCCGAACCCTGATCGGAGGGAGAATCCTCACCACCATACAGGTACTGTTCTTTTTTGCATATTTACTATTTGAACTCTCTTTCGAATAAACATTTGCATGCTTTTGAACTATTTAATTTCATATGTTCCATTATTATTTTGCTTATAGGTCAGTACCGAGGGGATTTTGACCGATTTGAGATGAGTTGACTGACATGGGAGCCTTATCGGTTATTCTTTAATGCGGTGGACTATTCTGAGGAGCAGTATGATGTCGAGCTGATGGATGCTTCGTATATGAGTCTCGGTCGTATTCCACTTATTTGCTTCAAGATTGTCGAGTATGTCATGCCGGACAGAGTCTTGAGACAGTTCGGTATGCTGTAGCATATTCCAGATGATCCTATTGATATGTCTGCTTTGCGGAGGGACAGGTTATCTCGTTGGAAGAGAGACCAACATATGACTACTCTGAGACAGTATCGGGATGAGTGGTATGTTTATCTTAATGGCCAGATAGAGCCCGTTGGAGAGGGGCAGTACGTGAGCATTGACCAATATATGTACTGGTATAGGACCCATAGTAAGCTGAGGATTGCTCGTTTTATGGGTGTTGATCCACGCAAGATAGTGCCGCGTGACTGGTACTCTCAGCAGGACATGGTTGATGCAGTATATTTTAGAGTTTAGTTTAATATTTGAATCCTGTATTCATTTATTTCATTGTTGCATTTTTATAGGGTGTTTAGGTAGATGATTAATAGTTAATAATTTCTGTAGCTTGACTGTGGGATGAGGACATTGTATGCTATTCACAGCCATGATCCCCCAGACTGGTTCTATGAGTGCATTCCTGAGTTTTTGATTCATTATGATCGAGTTTACACTGAGTGGATGGGTCCTGCATTCAGTAGACCCAGTTTTGATAGACCTTCACGTGCACAGGATATGTATATTGATCCAAGTGCTCCTCCTTCACCGCATAAACGTACATGTGAGGTGCGTTTCATTTATGTCATTCCAAAATCCAGTCTACTATATTGAATGTGAATGTGTGTATGATCGTTATCTTATCGTGTTATTGCAGAAGTTTGCTTTTGATTCTCATGATTCACCTACACAGGCAGCCAGTAAACGTTCTCGTCAGGTACTTACTCGAGTAAGTTATTCGAGTAGTCTACTACACCGAATTATATGTAGTTTGATCGAGTTATTGACATCTAATGTAGGATGAGACTGTAGTCCCTAACGCTGCGGCTATCCCTGTACATGTCTCTCATCCTGTTCAGATTGAGGTACTTATTCATATTCGAGCATGTTATTCGCGTAGTCTAACTCTTTAGTTTTAAGATGTATATAATGTTTGATACTCAATGCATTTGTAGGTTGCTGCTACTGCTCCCCCTGCTTCACAGTCGACCCCCCTATCCGCCCCCCTGTTGTTCAGTCTGATTTTGTTCAGTCTGAGGTACTACTCTTTAGTTTTAGAACTTTACTTTTTTTTACTATTGTGTGTCTTATACATATTCGAGCATGTTATTCGCGTAGTCTAACTCTTTAGTTTTAAGATGTATATAATGTTTGATACTCAATGTATTTGTAGGTTGCTGCTACTGTTCCCCCTGCTTCACAGTCGACCCCCCTATCCGCCCCCCTGTTGTTCAATCTGATTTTGTTCAGTCTGAGGTACTACTCTTTAGTTTTAGAACTTTACTTTTTTTTACTATTGTGTGTCTTATACATATTCGAGTATGTTATTTGAGTAGTCTAACTCTTTAGTTTTAGAGGTGTATATAATATTTGATACTCAATGTATTTGTAGGTTGATGCTACTTCTCCCCCTGTTCCACAGTCGACCCCTCTATCCGCCCCCCCTGTTGTTCAGTCTGAGGTACTACTCTTTAGTTTTAGAACTTTACTTTTTTTTACTATTGTGTGTCTTATACATATTCGAGTATGTTATTCGAGTAGTCTAACTCTTTAGTTTTAGAGGTGTATATAATGTTTGATACTCAATGCATTTGTAGGTTGATGCTACTGCTACCCATGTTACTCCTACTACCGAGCGCACTTTTGGGAGTTCTGAGTTGACTCGTGCTACTGAGTTGACTCCACTTGCAGGTGGCATGGTGAAATTCGGTAGTCGTAGTGGTGTTATTCCTGATAGTTTGAGGATGATTCTTGATGTACGTATGTTGAATAATTCCATTTTTTATGTTTGATTCTTGCAGTACGTATTTTGATGCATTTCTATATGCTTAATTTTTTTTTCATGAATATGTGTTTGATTTGATGCTCTTGAAATGTATTTGCAGATGGACACTGATGAAGACAAGTTGAAGGATAAACTGAGGCGGGGTGGTCCTGGGAGGCGTGCTGATATGACGAGGCCATTGAAAAACAGGAAGATTTTTTGGCTATACAAGCACTGGTGGGGTAATAAGAATGATTTTATTTGGAGAGATCATAGAGGCACTGCTGAGCTTACTTGGGATTATGTCCAGACCTTAAAGCCGGAATATGATTTAGACAGCAATGTCGTGGATGCCTACATAGAGTTGTTGAAGGTTAGGGAGTCCATCTCGGGTCTGGAGCCCACGGCTAAGAAGTTCTTCTTTAACTTCAGCTTTTTCGTGCAACTGTTATTAAAAGATTATTGCAAGAACTTGAAGGTAAAACAAAAAGTACTTTTTAGTTCATGCATTACTAAGTTAATGATAATTGATAACTCTTTGATTTTGTAGTTCATTTGATCTTTTATAATTGTTTCAATGTTGCAGGCCCATCCCGAAGCTGAACTTTCAGATGTGCAGTTGGCTGGTCTGTATATTTTATATAATTCATATGCAGTCCAGCGGATTGGGCCATCATTATTGAATTGTGACTTTGCTTTCTACCCTTGCTGCAATGATGCTCACTGATTTTTGTTCATTCTGGACATTAAACAACAGAAGCTCCTTTTAATTGATCATCTAGCTGAATGGGGGGATAGTCTTAAGAGTATTTACTCTCGATATATATATATATATATGCCATGATATTCTATGTTCTTCGTAATTACTTTACTAGTCAATTTACATATACTTGTCATTGTTGGTTACTAATTATATGAAACCAAACCTTTCTAGGAGTGCATAGTGCCATATATGTTGCATTACTTGGATCCTTCCAGATTTGATGGACATAAGTTGAAGGTTCATTTCGTACAGGAACGACCGATGCAGTCCAATACCCATGATTGTGGTGTGTACGTGTGCAAGTACATGGATGCTATACTTAATGGCATATCATTGAGAGATGCTGTTTGGGAGCCTGTATTGGGTATTTGGACATTCCGGTATCGCATAGCTTGGGAGCTTTCAAAAGGGCTCGCTAGACGGATAAGTGACTATGGGATCCAACAGAGGAACAGGGGACTATAGTTTATATTTGGATTTGTTTTGGTGTTTTCTTTGTTATTGATTTTGATTGTTTTTATTGGATTGATATTGCGTTTAGATTTGATGTTGATTGGTTGAGTTTAATTTTGATCATGATTGTGGTTGCTTTGATTGGTTGTTGGTTGGTTGATTTAGATTTAGTTGAAACAGGTTGGTAAGTTATAAAAATAAACGGAACCATGCCGTTTTTTTCTTAAACTATGTAAATCACCCGCAATGTTGATTGGTTGATTTAGATTTAGTTGAAACAGGTTGGTAAGTTATAAAAATAAACGGAACCATGTCGTTTTTTTTCTTAAACTATGTAAATCACCCACAATGTTGATGTTAGCAGCTTTCCAGAAAACTGGTCACATACTTCAACATTGAATCATTGCGGGAGATATCATATTTTACACATTTTACAGTTTAGTCACCCCGTAATGAATCATTGCTACAGTGATCATACCCCGCAATGAGGCATTGCACTAAGTCCTTTTGACTATTTTAATGTCTAGTTGACTTTGTTTATTAAATCAATTTTTTCAAATTTTACTACTAATACTGCATTTTGTAGTTATTTTAAGAGTTTTAGTTTTGAAAAATATTTAAAAAATATTAATACTACTAAAAACCCAGTTTTGTTAATAAAAAGGGACAGTGAGTTTTGGGTGAAACAGAGATTCCAGCAATGACTCATTGCTGCAGTAAGTACCTCCAGCAATGTCTCATTGCTAGGTACTCTGTCACTAGTTCGCATTGACTATTTTAATGTCTAGTTGACTTTGTTGATTAAATCACTTTTTTCAAATTTTTACATTAATACTGCATATTTTAAATATTTTAAGAGTTTTGGTGTTGGAAAATATTTTAAAAATATTAATATTACTAAACTCACTTTTGTTAACAAAAAGAGGCAGTGAGTTTTGGGTGGAGCAGAGTACCCCGCAATGAGTCATTGTTGCAATGTGACCTCTAGCAATGTCTCATTGCTGGGTGCTCTGTCACTATTCTCTTACAATATTTTAAGTTGGATAATAAGAGTTTTGGTGTTGAAAATATTTTAAACAATATTAATATTAATAATAAGAGTTGGATAATATTTTTGTTAAAAAATAACATTAACATGCAACATTATGTGTAAATTTAAATAACGTTAATATTATGTAACTTAAATAGAAAAGTTAAAAGAACTAATGTACTACTTGTCAACAATTGTTAGGTTAAAACCTAAAAATTTCTTCGATCATGCTCCTCCCTTAGGGGACAGTTTCTTGCATCATGTTCTCCTCCGATCGCCCCACAATAATTGCACTTGCGAGGCTTGATCTTGATCTTTGAAGTTGCCGTCTCAATTCCACTTTAATATCTTTTTGTTTTCCTCCTTCCTTTAGTTTTCGACGTTGGAGGATCGAATATTGGATCATGTTGGTAGTCCTCTTGAGTTTTCGCCTCATGGGTTCTTTCTCTACGCTCTTCATCCGCAAAAGCATTAGGGATGGCAACAGGTCGGGTTCGGATCGGATATTGTAAAATTCAAATCCAAATCCAAATATTTTCGGGTTATCCAAATCCAAATCCGTCGGGTTTCGGATCGGATCGGGTATTTTTCGGGTATCCAAAATTATAAATAATGTAGTCAAAATTTAATATTATTTATACATACAAACACTATTAATCACATTTATATGATAGCTAAAATTAAAATACATTAACTAATAAGTAGTTAAACATATTATATTGCATGAGTAATATCTAAAATGTTGATAACATAATATTTAGTATTTTATCACAAATTATTTTTTTATAAATATATACAGAGTACATCTTACATAATAAAAGCTGATTTTGAAATAAAAAGTTATAATTCACTAAATAAGTGTTGACAATATTGATAATAATCTACTATTACTCAAATAATACAAGAAAAATATGTATATTATATGTATAACATCTAAAATATTACATATAATCTATAATAAATATGCCGGGTTTTAATCGAGTTTCAGGTTTGGATCGGGTTTGGATTGGATTTCGGATTTCGGATCGGGTATCGGTTCGGTACAGTTGAAATCCAAATCCAAAACTTCGGGTTCGGTATATCCAAAACTTCGGGTTTCGGATCGGATATCCATCGGATCGGATTAATTTGCCATCCCTAAAAAGTATCTTTCTAGTATCTCTTCTCTCTATCAATCACACCCATTAAGTATTTATACCGTGAAACAGAACAACTACCGGAAGCAGCTAAATCTTGAAAAGATTTGCACAATGCACCATACCTTAATGGTTGTGACGCACCATCATTACCAATACCGGGAGGAGCATATGGAAGAGGCCCCGCAATTTTGTTGCCGTTCATTGTCCACCTACCCATGATGAGACTTTCCGGTATCTTGATTTTTTGTTTTTTGTCAAGATAACGGATTATGTGTTTGCAAATCATCCCGGAATGTTCAAACTTCTTACACGAGCATTCAATTTTTTCGTACATGAAAACTGTCACTCGATATTTTCTTGTGCAATTCTCTGGCAGGGTAGCCTTCTCAACCAAATACAGTTTCGACATATAAGTTCCATTATTTTTGACACTATTCACGATGTAACATGTACTTTTCATAAGCTCCTTTTGAAACCGTTTAAACATTCCTTTCGTGTAGATTTCGGATGCATGCATTTCCATGGATGAGTCCAAAACTAATCTCCTTTCCAATTGTTCGTTGTCATAATCGGCTTTAACCTCCTTCAGATATTATGTCTCTAAAGCCTTTTGGGAGTTCTCAATGAATTCCTTCAAACCGGTAGATGATTGCATATATTCATCAAAAAAAAGAATTTGTATACTCGCTTCTTGAAGTTGTAGTCATGCCGGCGGAAAAATGTTGCTTCGTATAAGCACCAATCCATTGAGTTTTAATAGCATACATGTCATTTAACCAATCATGATCCTCAAGATCGTACTTCTCGACTAATTGCTCCCATTTACCTTCAAATTCTGTAGGTGTCAACGACTTGTACACATATGCATTAAACTCTGTCTTGAACTCCGGATAATTTGTGTACAAATAAGACAACTTCTCGGGAAACTTACTACTTATATGCCATGTACAATATGTTTGCTTTGTTTGTGGCATAGGCATGACCTCGACAATGACATTTCCCAATGCAAAGTCTTGATCAATAATAATTGTTCGAGGCGGTTTATTATCGACGGCTTCCAACCATGTCCTCAAAACCCACTTATACGATGCCTCAGTCTCATCCCTTACAAGTGCAAATCCAAATAGTATATTTTGATAATGGTGGTTTACGCCCATAATAGGTATGAAAGGCATACAATACCTATTCGTCCGGTAAGTTGAATCAAACGTAACCACATCACCAAAATTCTTGTACGTGTTCATGGACCGAGGATCAACCCACAACAAACCCCGTACACGATTCTCATCATCTACATCCACCCGATAAAAGAAATTACCAAAACTATTTTCTTGTAGTTCGCGTAGCAAAAGTAATCCACACTCCGAATCACCTGAATCAAACACTCGACGCCGAATATCACGTATGACATTACATACGTCTTGATTAGAAAAACCAAGATTTTCAACACCCCCATTTGTCTCGCTAAGAAACTCCATTACTTTGCTCGTCTCAATTCCCGATTTGTTAAACAACTCAATCAATGATCGCGTCATAGGATCTATGTTGAGTGATCTTTGAAAAAATTGAACTTTTTCCGGCGACACCAATTTATGATTGTGTTCTAAATCCACCGAACTAATTTGCCATTTGTCCATCTTCACTTTGTGAACGACACACATTCGAGCACCACAATTCGTTCGTGGAATTACCTCTCTAACTCGTTTTCCTTTACCAAAATCCAACGGCGTCACTCC
Organism: Apium graveolens; assembly: GCF_009905375.1. NCBI lineage: Eukaryota > Viridiplantae > Streptophyta > Magnoliopsida > Apiales > Apiaceae > Apium > Apium graveolens. The sequence goes on from NC_133650.1 coordinate 302,223,690, forward strand.
TACCCTTCCACCTTTTCTACAAATAAATAAACTGTATGATGGTTCATTTGTGTTTGTTCGCTTATGAGTATTCCTAATTATTAGCTCGAATCCCTCTTTTCGACCATAATTCCTATAAAATGCTTCCTCGTCATCCAATGTATCAAAAATCTTACCGACATAAGGCACAACATCGTTACTATTCTTAAATCCATGATTCTTTTTCTCAACATTTTTCTCATCTTTTACGTCATCAACATTTTCACCGTCAAAATTATCACCACCAACGTTATCATCAACATTATGACCGCCAACACTATCACCACCAACATTATCATCAACATTATGACCGCCAATATTATTATCACCAACGTTATTATCAACGTTATGAACACTAACATTATCAACATAAATATAATCACCACCAACATTATTCATATTATCATCACTATCAAGATTTACAATATCTTCATCAACAAATAACTTACGACGAGCTACGGGGTTTCGTCTAACGGGGGTATAATAATCGTAATTATCATTTTCACTAGAAGAGGAACTACAAGCTTTAAATAAAAAAGAAGCCATCAACAATCGAAAACTAACCTTTTGAGATCACCTTCAAGAATGAGTAAATTGAAAGTAAATTTGAAATTGTTGAAAGTATATTGTAAATTGTAAAATGAGTAATAAGAAAGTAAATGTTGAATCAAACAAAATTGTCTCCAGCAATGAAACATTGTTGTAGTGACCCATTAAATATAACCACCAACCAGATTTTGGAGCCATTATGGCGGAGTTCCTGCCGCAATCATGCATTGCGGCCTCCAGAAATGAATCAATGCGGGAGTACTCTAATTAAAAATGAATTTTAGTTAGAGTATTTCTGAATTTTAATTATTTTTTCAAATAGTATTTCTGAATTTTTATGATTACAAAATTTTGTGAGTTTTATGTTTTTAAAAATTGTCATATGAGTTATTTTAGTTAAAAAATCAAATTATCAATTTTAATAATAAAATCAATATCAATTTTTGTGCCAATATTAATAAAAATTGACTGGTCAAATGTTTGACCGACCCACCGCATTGGCTCATTGCTGCAGTATGGCTTGCCGCTTTGAAGCAATGCAAATTACTTTTAAAATAGTATTTTTGAATTTTTATTATTACAAAATTTTGGGAGTTTTATGTTTTTAAAAATTATCATATGAGTTATTTTAGTTAAAAAATCAAATTATCAATTTTAATAATAAAATTTATATTATTAATTTTATACTTTTTTTGTGAATTCATACTTAATTTTTGTGCAAATATTAAATCAATATCAATTTTTGTGAATTCATACTTAATTTTTGTTTTTAAAATTTATATTATTAATTTTATATTTTTTTTGTGAATTCATACTTAATTTTTGTGCCAATATTAATAAAAATTGACTGGTCAAACGTCAAGGAGTTTGACCGACATACCGCATTGGCTCATTGCTGCAGAATGGGTTGCCGCATTAACGCATTGTTGCAGTTGTTCCTGCCGCATTGGGTCATTGCGGCAGATTAGTCAACAGTCTTACCCCTCAGCTTCCGCAACTTTTTTTTTTGTGCCTAAATTAAATTTTTGGTTTTTAAAATTCCGGTTTTCAGCCTATAAATATTGCTCTTGTAATCTCATTTTTTTTCATTCTACATTTTCTCTTCAACATTCTCTTCTCTATTTTCCGAAAAATGGTTTTCTACTATGATTGGGACAATAACAAGGTAATCATCGATGGTGTGGCTTACGACGGGCCCGAAGGAGATGAATACATGACAATAGCTCTCCGCCGTATTCAAATGGCGCTTGAGCGCAAGAAAAAAAAAAGGAAAATGAGGCGAAGGCGAAGGCGGAAAAGTTGAAGATAAAGAAGGACGACGATAAGGGTGATAAAGGCGGTTCTTCCAACACCGTTAAATCTTGATCATTCTCGTCGGAATAAAATATTTAAGTTATTATGTATTTTGTTTACGAAAATATTTGAATGTACTCCATTTATATTTGAATGAAATAAATTATTTAATATTTATCTTTCTTGTATTTGTCGAATTTAATTTATCAATTTTTAATTTATAGTAAACAAATATAATGTTAAAAATTAAAAATGTGAAAAACTAGAAAAATAAAATTTTATCGAATTTTCTTTACCTATAAAAAATATAAAATAACTTAGCCCCTAAAATGTTAAAAATATCTTGGTAACAAACTATATAAAAATAACTCGGCCACCTGCCGTATTGTGTCATTGCGACTCCCTCAATGAAACAATGCGACAGGTGGCTCTTCAACCACCCGCCCACGTGTTTTAAATATGTTGTGGCTGTTGTTTACACCTCCCGCATTGACACATTGCGGGAGGGGGGGATTTTTATATTATTTTATTCTTATTTTTTTAAAATGGAAAAAATTGTATATAATTTTTTTTAATTCAGTATAACTTCATTATACAGTACAAATATTTTATTATACATAAATTTGAAATATTTAAAATTTGAATTAAAATAGTTTAATTAGAATTCACTCAAAAAAGTTTAAGGCAAAGAAGTATGATTGTTTATTGATCGAAAGGTGTCGTCTAGCAATACTATATTGATAATTTCAGTTATCATCTGCGGTTTTTTATATTTTTCATTAAAACTAATATTTTAATTATTTTTTCGATTATATATCTAATTAAATTTTAAATTCTTAACTCATTATACAATTGATAATATAAATGAGAAGTAGTAATAAAATTAGTAAATATAGAAACAAGTGGTTGTTAAAATTAATTATATACTTTTTAACTCCGTTATTATCGGAAACAAATGAAATCATTAAAATATAATTTTTTGTTATTTAAGAAATTAAATTACTGCTTCATTGTTTCATTGCGTTGTTGCAATGAAACAATGCGGCGGTATTGTTACATTGAAACAATGCGGCAGTATATGCAGCAATGTTTCATTGCACCCTAAGCAATGAAATAACGCGGCAATATCTGCTGCAATTCCTGAATGCGGAAGGTGGTTATTACAACCACCCGGGGTTGTGGACCAAAACCCTTTATGTTAAATTGTGTAAATATGTTACATGTAATTGATGTTAAATTCTGTAAATGTGTTACAGGCTTGTCTCAAAAAACCAGTTTACATAAGTAGTTAAAATTGTTAATATTTAAATATTTTATTTTGTTATCCTAATTAATTAATTAGTTTGAATATATGCAAAAGAATGAGTAAATTGTATACTTGTTTAAATCATTTATCGGTATAAAAAAGGTTTATAATTATATTTAGTTTCTTGTTGATTTGATTTTATATAAATAACTGTATTTATACTAATATTTATTTTGACAAAAGAATACATATACTTTTATTTGAGTTTGTTTTATTAGAATGAGTATTGTAATTGAAAGAGATGTGTCCTAAGTCCAATCATGTATGATGATTTAGGAATAACTTTTATGTAATCTGTTTTGATTTCATTGATATTAATAAAAGACTTGTTTTGTTTTTATTGCGGACTCTATCTATTTAAATGTTTAAATAAGATATACCACAGTTTAGAGTAAAACTTTTTATGGATTGTGATGAGATCATAATAATGAGACCTAAAAGATGATAACTCTAAACTTAAATAGTTCCTGGTCGTAGGATTACTAACTGGTAATTAATAATCCGTAAAGATCGGTACATACTATGCTTGCTTCATTATGAAGAATGTCTGTTCTCATAGACATTTGTGTGGTGACACTATAGCTAGTATGTAGGTGCTTATTATATAATAAGTTCACTGAACATGACTCACACAGCTGAACAACTGATGGAGTTCACTCACGTGTCAGCAGTTGTTCACATATTGATAGTTGTACAAGTATCCTTAGACTTGAGGTCATCATAGTCATCTTGTGTACACTGAACTATGTTTTGGTTTAGTTCTTAGTCTCAAGGGACAATTATAAGGGCTCTACTGGGTATAGGAATTTGTACACGAAGATAGTGTATGATCAATAAAAGATCTACCCCTTCTAGTGAAGGAAGAGAATGTTCAATGCTGATCCACTTATGTTAGTTCAGGAATCTCTGACCAGAGTGAATGAAATTAGAAAGGAGTTTCTAATTTATATTAATTAGAACTAAGCATAGTGAATGGGAAAGCAAGTGATTAAATAAGATAGGCTTGACACAAGTTCCATGCCTTGTATTTAATCGTGACATTGTAGGGTAGAAGGAATTAATTGTACGGTAACTATTCACTGAATAGGTTCTTGGTATTAGAAGCAGTGAATTCGTATTATCCGGATAGTCGCGATATGCTGAGAAGTATCACTCATGATGTAGAATAAATATGATTAATTAATTAATCATATTTAATGAATTAGAGAATTTATATAAATAATGATAAAATAGTTTTATTATTATTTATTTCTACTACCAGCTTAATATTGAACCTACAGGGTCACACCATAAAATAGAATGATTTAACGGGGTAGAAATTAATTAATAATGGCTGATAATTATTTATTTATGAAATAAATAATTAATTGGAAAATTTAATAATTGATTAAATGAGATTTAATTGATTATAAATTAATTAAAATTTTTTTTAATATTATTAATTAAGAATTTAATTTTTGGAAATTAAATCAAGTGAGAGAATTATTTCTAAAGAGTTTAGAAAAACGATTAATAATTAAAAGGTATTTTAATTATTAATGAGAATAATAAAGGGTTAATAATAATATTTTATGGGAAAATTTTCAGCTGAAAATTTTGCCTATAAATATACTATTATAAACCCTATTTTTGCCAAAACCAAAAATTTTTACAAAACCCTAATTCTCTCCACCTCCTCCTCCTTCATTACATCGTTTTCTTGGTGGATACCGGTGGAGTGCTTTACACTTGCGGAGCAGCTGCTAAGGATCTCCGCTCGTTGTTCATGGATCGCCATTAAAGACCTCCATCTTTCCATTAACGTAAAGCTTCTTAAGGTAAACATACTGAACTACGAATTAAATATTATTTTTCGCATGGATCCTGCGGAAGGTTTCGGTTTTTTTTTAAGATTTAAATTTACGTTTTCGTTGCGTTTATGTGCTAAAAACCCTTCAATGACATCAGAGCTACTTGCGAAAAGTTTTTAATTCATTTATGTGTTTAACTGTTTTCGATATATAAGCATGTACGTGATTCGCCTTTAATTCATTTATGTGTTTAACTGTTTTCGATATATAAGCATGTACGTGATTCGCCATGATTTGATGTTGATATAATATGCTTATATATGTATGGTTTTGAATATATGATATTCATGTGAGTTGTATAATCATAAGATGATTATGTAATCTGTATATATACTGATATATACATGATTTATGTTTGTTATAATTATGAGAATCATATTAGATACGGATTCTGAATTGGCTGATGCAAATTTGCTGAAATTTGGGTCTGGTGTCCGATTTACACAAACGAATACTCTATTCCATAGGTAAACGAGCGTCTGAACAAAACTGATAGCTAAAGCTATCAACGACTCATCTGTAAGGCGTTCGACGTCTTTTACTGCCCATAAACAGTGATTCTTGTTTTTCTGATTTGATTCTGATTTTTCTGATTTTTGTCATATTTTTTTTGATTAGATCAATAATATGATATGTTAAGATCAGATTTTGTGTTTTAACATGCTTTTATGTGTTGTATGAGCATGGTGGATGGTTATGGCCTTTCGGCCTTAGTGTAATGGTTTTGGTTTTGGTTTCAAATACGACTTGCATGTCGTCAATCTTTGTAATCATAAATCTCGAATGTAACTCGAGTTATTCTTGTAAGTTCATTAGATTAGTTTTACTTTCAATCATGTAATGTAATTGAAGACTCAAGAAGGCTATCCAATGGAGGTGATACAAAGAAGAAAACGAGGCATACAAGAAGTCTAAACAAAGAAGAAGACTTATGTAATAAATAGTTGTATTTATTTCCATCACCATATTAGATTGACCTTGATCTTTATCATGAGCTTGATAAAGATCACATAGGATGGGGCCATAACCAAACACATTTACTTTATTGCACTTTACATTTACTTGTTTATTTAATTTTATATATGAGATATATGCCTATGTTTACCATGCGATAATAGATGTAGGTAAACTTAAATCAATATAAGGCGTGCTTTAGAAAATCTAGAATAGGAATCGTTTCTTGCCTTAACAATAATATTATGAATACAATCATGAGATTCTTGTGTTTATGAAACATGTAATTGAATATGAATTTTCAATATTGAGAGAAAGGATGATTCTGTCAACAACAGATTTATATCTGTAAGAAAGGGTTATTAAGTGACGCCTCTTGACAATGCTCCACTTGATCTGGAAATCATCTGATTATCGATTATTGATTTGAAATATTTAATTTAAAAGGAAGAATCTCTTTATAATATGATTATGATTGTAACGTAATATAATCCCTTTAAAATTAAATAATATCAAGTAGTAATTGGCCAATGACACAATGGGCTTGTGTCGGTCAAAGCCTTCCAACATGGTAGAAAGTAGTACTTATTTTTGAATCATTGTCGTTTCGTGCTACAGCCGAGGGCTTTGACTTCGAAAATAAAAAATACTTGTATATTAGATAGAGATGTGTACACTGAATTAGAATCTAAAGGTCGGTACGTGCCACAGCCGTGGGTCGTTGGAGACTGATTCAATTGTACGAAATGTTGGGTTAGACTTGACTTAGAATATTGAGTTTGTCGTGCCACAGCCGTGACTCAATTATTCAAGAGGCTAAAGTTATATTAGGGAATAACATAAGATGTAATTGACAAGAGTTGTCTGCCTATTGAACATCACATGACGTTTCGTGCCACAGCCGAGGTTGTGTGATGGAATGTAGGATCCCTACTTCCACTAGCATTATGAATGCTTAATTTTCACTTAGGGGGTTGAATAAATTAGATAAACTAGTGGGAGCCACTTATGAATAAAGACCCGATTCATATAGTGTTTTGAAATGAAATTGAATATTTGCTAAGTGTTGTTATGTGTTCATCATTTACAGATTTACTATATTCGTTATGTCTTCTACACTATCACTCTGGAGTATACTAGATGCTCATAAGTTGACTGGTCCTAATTTTGCTGACGGGCTTCGAAACTTGAGAATTGTTCTCAGGGTTGAGAAGCTGGAATATGTGCTTGACTCACCTAAGCCTACTGAACCTGCTAGCGATGCACATAATGATGAACATGTTGTGTATCGTAAGTGGATAGATGATGCAAATGTTGCTCAATACATCATGCTAGCTTCCATGAACATTGAGCTACAGAAGCAACATGAGCATATGGATGCTCACACTATCCTTATGCATCTACAAGAGTTGTATGATGTGGCAGGGAGGACAGCTCGATATGAGATATCGAAGGAGCTGTTCGGTTGTTGGATGTCTGGGGGATCATCTGTGAATGACCATGTACTTAGGATGATCAATTTAATTGAACATTTTGGACAACTTGGTTTTGCCATGGATGGGGAGCTGAGCCAAGACTTGGTCTTGCAATCACTTCCGAGTTCGTTCTCGCAGTTTGTTGTGAACTTTCACATGAATAAGCTGGATGTCAGCCTGCCTGAACTCCACAACATGTTGAAGACTGCGGAATCAAATTTTCCCCCTAAGAAGAGTTCTGTTCTTCTAATTGGTGAAGGTTCCAATCCTAAGAAAAGGAAGAAGAACCCTTCCAAGAAGAAGAAAGTAGGTGAGAAAAAGCCGGTTCCACCAAAAGCTAAAGACCCCAGGAGGAAAGCTGTTTGCTTTCACTGTAACAAGGTGGGGCACTGGAAGAGGAACTGCAAGGTTTACCTTGCAGAATTGAAGAAGAAGAAGGGTAGTGAGACTACCGCTTATGATTCAGATATGTTCATGATCGAAGTTAATATGTCACTAAGTCAAATTTCTACTTGGGTATTAGATACCGCCTGTGGTTCTCATATTTGCAATTTATTGCAGGGACTAAGGAGAAGTAGGACTCTTGAAGAAGAGGAGGTGATTCTACGGATGGGAAATGGAGCAAGAGTTGCTGCTGAAGCTGTAGGATCATTTCATTTACATATGCCTACGGGCAAGACTATTGTTCTAAATAATTGTTATTTTGTTCCCTCGATTGTGAGGAATATTATTTCTATTCCATTTTAGACTTGGCTGGATTTTTGTTTGTTATTCAGAATAATAAATGTTCAATTCTTAGAGATAACGTTCTTTGTGGAAGTGGTATTTTAAACAATGGTCTGTATGTATGTGACGTAGAGCATAATTTACTACAAATTGAACATACTAAAGAAAAAGGGATGATGAAAATCTCACTTTCTTGTGGCACTGTGGACTTGGTCATATTAGTGAAAATAGACTGCGGACATTGCATAAGGAAGGGTTACTTGACCCCTTTGATTTTGAATCATATCCTACATGCGAGTCTTGTCTATTGGGTAAAATGACCAAATCTCCATTTAGTGGACATGGAGAGAGGGCTGCAGATTTGCTAGGATTGGTACACACAGATGTATTTGGACCAATGTCTACGTAAGCCATGGGTGGATTTTCATACTTCATTGCTTTCATAGATGATCGATCTAGATTCGGATATGTGTATTTGATGAAACACAAGTCTGAAGCCTTTGAAAAGTTCAAAGAATATAAGTATGAAGTGGAGAAACAAACCAAACATAGTATTATAACTCTTCGATCAGATCGAGGTGGTGAATACTTGAATGAAGAGTTTCTAGCTTATCTCAAAGAAAATGGTATAGTCTCCCAGTTGACTCCTCCATATACTCCACAGTTGAATGGGGTATCTGAAACGAGAAATCGAACTTTGTTAGACATGGTTCGGTCCATGATGAGCTATGCGAATCTTCCAGTATTCCTGTGGGGTTATGCATTGGAAACCTCAGAATATTTACTGAATAAGGTGCCTTCCAAATCTGTTCCTCAAACTCCATATGAGATATGGAAAGAAAGGAAACCCAGTCTTAAACACGTTAAGATTTGGGGATGTCCAGCTTATGTCAAGAAAGTTGACCCAGATAAGCTGGAATCTCGATCCGTAAAATGTAATTTTGTGGGATATCCTAAAGAGACTTTAGGGTATTACTTTTACACCGATCTTTGTCTCCAGACATGCTATCTTCTTGGAAAAGCAGTTTATCCTTGAAGGAAACAGTGGGAGCAAAATTGAACTTGATGAAGTTCAAGAAGCACAAACTACTACGGATCAAGTGGAAACACTTGTTCAGACTGAACAACCTTCTGTGGAACAACCCATTCGTAGGCCAGGGAGAGTGTCTCGCCAACCTGAGAGGTATTATGGCCTTGTCATTGAGAATGACAATGAGTTGTCAATCATTGATGATGACGACCCTGTGACCTATAATGAGGCTATGAGTAGTGTTGACTCAGAGAAATGGCATAGTGCCATGAAATCCGAAATGGAATCTATGTATACCAACCAAGTATGGACTCTGGGTGAGGCGCCTGAAGGTGTTAAGCCTATTGGGTGCAAGTGGGTATACAAAAGAAAGATTGGAGCAGATGGGCAGGTGGAGACCTATAAGGCCAGACTCGTGGTAAAAGGATTCAGACAAAGGCAAGGGATTGACTTTGATGAAACTTTTTTGCCTGTAGCCCTGTTAAAATCAATTCGGATTTTTCTTGCAATTGCTGCTTACTACGACTATGAGATCTGGCAAATGGACGTGAAAATGGCCTTTCTCAATGGGAAACTTGAAGAGGAAGTGTATATGACACAGCCAGAGGGTTTTCTTTCCAAGGGAAATGAACACCTAGTGTGTAAGCTGCTGCGAACCATATATGGTTTAAAGCAAGTTTCTCGTAGATGGAACATCCGTTTTGATGAGACAATCAAAGAGTTTGGTTTTATCAAAAAAAGAAAGATGAACCATGTGTCTACAAAAGGGTTAGTGGGAACACGGTAACATTTCTTGTATTGTATTGAAAGAGGAGACATCAAGAGAGTTGACACACATAACAATATAGCAGACCCTTTAACAAAGCCACTTTCTCAAAGTCACTTTGATCGTCATAAAGACAAGATGGGTATTAGATACCAGAGTGATTGGCTTTAGTACAAGTGGGAGATTGAAAGAGATGTGTCCTAAGTCCAATCATGTATGATGATTTAGGAATAACTTTTATGTAATCTGTTTTGATTTCATAGATATTAATAAAAGACTTGTTTTGTTTTTATTGCGGGCTCTATCTATTTAAATGTTTAAATAAGATATACCACAGTTTAGAGTAAAGCTTTTTATGGATTGTGATGAGATCATAATAATGAGACCTAAAATATGATAACTCTAAACTTAAATAGTTCCTGGTCGTAGGATTACTAACTGGTAATTAATAATCTGCAAATATCGGTACATACTATGCTTGCTTCATTATGAAGGATGTCTATTCTCATAGACATTTGTGTGGTGACACTATAGCTAGTATGTAGGTGCTTATTATAGAATAAGTTCACTGAACATGACTCACACAGCTGAACAACTGATGGATTTTACTCACGTGTCAGCAGTTGTTCACATAGTGATAGTTGTACAAGTATCCTTAGACTTGAGGTCATCATAGTCATCTTGTGTACACTAAACTATGTTTTGGTTTAGTTCTTAGTCTCAAGGGACAATTATAAGGGCTTTACTGGATATAGGAATTTGTATACGAAGATAGTGTATGATCAATAAAGGATCTACCCCTTCTAGTGAAGGAAGAAAATGTTCAATGCTGATCCACTTATGTTAGTTCAGGAATCTCTGGCCAGAGTGAATGAAATTAGAAAGGAGTTTCTAATTTACATTAAATAGAACTAAGCATAGTGAATGGGAAAGCAAGTGATTAAATAAGATAGGCTTGACACAAGTTCCATGCCTTGTATTTAATCGTGACATTGCAGGGTAGAAGGAATTAATTGTACGGTAACTATTCACTGAATAGGTTCTTGGTATTCTAAGCAGTGAATTCGTATTATCCGGATAGTCGCGATATGCTGAGAAGTATCCCTCACGATGTAGAATAAATATGATTAATTAATTAATCAAATTTAATGAATTAGAGAATTTATATAAATAATGATAAAATAGTTTTATTATTATTTATTTCTACTACCGGCTTAATATTGAACCTACAGGGTCATACCATAAAAGAGAATGATTTAATGGTGGAGGAATTAATTAATAATGGCTGATAATTATTTATTTATGAAATAAAAAATTAATTGGAAAATTTAATAATTGATTAAATGATATTTAATTGATTATAAATTAATTAAGAAAAGTTTTTAATATTATTAATTAAGAATTTAATTTTTGGAAATTAAATCAAGTGAGAGAATTATTTCTAAAGAGTTTAGAAAAAGGATTAATAATTAAAAGGTATTTTAATTATTAATGAGAATAATAGAGGGTTAATAATAATAATATTTTATGAAAAAAAATTCAGCTGAAAATTTTGCCTATAAATATATTATTATAAACCCTATTTTTGCCAAAACCAAAAAGGTTTACAAAACACTAATTCTCTCCACCTCCTCCTCCTTCATTACTTCATTTTCTTGATGGATACCGGTGGAGTGCTTCACACTTGAGGAGCAGCTGCTAAGGATCTCCGCTCGTTGTTTTTGGATCGCCATTAAAGACCTCCATCTTTCCATTAACGTAAAGCTTCTTAAGGTAAACATGCTGAACTACGAATTAAATATTATTTTTCGCATGGATCCTGCGGAGGGTTTCAGTTTTTTTTAAGATTTAAATTTACGTTTTCGTTGCGTTTATGTGCTAAAATCCCTTCAATGGCATCAGAGCTACTTGCGAAAAGTTTTTAATTCATTTATGTGTTTAACTGTTTTCGATATATGAGCATGTACGTGATTCACCATGATTTGATGTTGATATAATATGCTTATATATGTATGGTTTTGAATATATGATATTCATGTGAGTTGTATAATCATAAGATGATTATGAAATCTGTATATATACGGATATATACATGATTTATGTTTATTCTAATTATGAGAATCATATTAGATACGGATTCTGAATTAGCTGCTGCAGATTTACTGAAATCTGGGTCTGGTGTCCAATTTATGCAAACGAATACCCTATTCCATAGGTAAACGAGCGTCTGAACAAAACTAATAGCTAAAGCTATCAACGACTCAACTGTAAGGCGTTTGACGTCTTTTACTGCCCATAAACAATGATTCTTGTTTTTCTGATTTGATTCTGATTTTTCTGATTTTTGTCATATTTTTTTTTGATTAGATCATGGATAATATGATATGTTAAGATCAGATTATGTGTTTTAACATGCTTTTATGTGTTGTATGAGCATGGTGGATGGTTATGGCCTTTCGACCTTAGTGTAATGGTTTTGGTTTTGGTTTTAAATACGACTTGCATGTCGTCTATCTTTGTAATCATAAATCTCGAATGTAACTCGAGTTATTCTTGTAAGTTCATTAGATTAGTTTTACTTTCAATCATGTAATGTAATTGAAGACTCAAGAAGGCTATCCAATGGAGGTGATACAAAGAAGAAGACGAGGCATACAAGAAGTCTAAACAAAGAAGAAGACTTATGTAATAAATAGTTGTATTTATTTCCATCACCATATTAGATTGACCTTGATCTTTATCATGAGCTTGATAAAGATCACATAGGATGGGGCCATAACCAAACACATTTACTTTATTGCACTTTACATTTACTTGTTTATTTAATTTTATATATGAGATATATGCCTATGTTTACCATGCGATAATAGATTTAGGTGAACTTAAATCAATATAAGGCGTGCTTTAGAAAATCTAGAATAGGAATCGTTTCTTGCCTTAACAATAATATTACGAATACAATCATGAGATTCTTGTGTTTATGAAACATGTAATTGAATATGAATTTTCAATATTGAGAGAAAGGATGATTCTGTCAATAATAGATTTCTATCTGTAAGAAAGGGTTATTAAGTGACGCCTCTTGAAAATGCTCCACCCGATCTGGGAATCATCTGATTATCGATTATTGATTTGAAATATTTAATTTAAAAGGAAGAATCTCTTTATAATATGATTATGATTGTAACGTAATATAATCCCTCTAAAATTAAATAATATCAAGTAGTAATTGGCCAATGACACAACGGGCTTGTGTCGGTCAAAGCCTTCCAATATGGTAGAAAGTAGTTCTTATTTTTGAATCATTGTCATTTCGTGCTACAGCCGAGGGCTTTGATTTCGAAATAAGAAATACTTGTCTATTACATAGAGATGTGTACATTGAATTAGAATCTAAAGGTCGGTACGTGCCACAGTCGTGGGCCGTTGGAGACTGATTCAATTGTACGAAATGTTGGGTTAGACTTGACTTAAAATATTGGGTTTGTCGTGCCACAGCCGTGACTCAATTATTCAAGAGGCTAAAGTTATATTAGGGAATAACATAAGATGTAATTAACAAGAGTTGTCTGCCTATTGAACATCACATGACGTTTCGTGCCACAACCGAGGTTGTGTGATGGAATGTAGGATCCCTATTCCCACTAGCATTATGAATGCTTAATTTTCACTTAGGGGGTTTAATAAATTAGATAAACTAGTGGGAGCCACTTATGAATAAAGACCCGATTCATATAGTATTTTGAAATGAAATTGAATATTTGCTAAGTGTTGTTATGTGTTCATCATTTACAGATTTACTATATCCGTTATGTCTTCTACACTATCACTCTGGAGTATACTAGATGCTCACAAGTTGACTGATCCTAATTTTGCTGACTGGCTTCGAAACTTGAGAATTGTTCTCAGGGTTGAGAAGCTGGAATATGTGCTTGACTCACCTAAGCCTACTGAACCTGCTAGCGATGCACATAATGATGAACATGTTGTGTATCGTAAGTGGAAAGATGATGCAAATGTTGCTCAATACATCATGCTAGCTTCCCTGAACATTGAGCTACAGAAGCAACATGAGCATATGGATGCTCACACTATCCTTATGCATCTACAAGAGTTGTATGATATGGCAGGGAGGACATCTCGATATGAGATATCGAAGGAGCTGTTCGGTTGTTGGATGTCTGAGGGATCATCTGTGAATGACCATGTACTTAGGATGATCAATTTGATTGAACGTTTTGGACAACTTGGTTTTGCCATGGATGGGGAGCTGAGCCAAGACTTGGTCTTGCAATCACTTCCGAGTTCGTTCTCGCAGTTTGTTGTGAACTTTCACATGAATAAGCTGGATGTCAGCCTGCCTGAACTCCACAACATGTTGAAGACCGCGGAATCAAATTTTCCCCCTAAGAAGAGTTCTGTTCTTCTAATTGGTGAAGGTTCCAATCCTAAGAAAAGGAAGAAGAACCCTTCCAAGAAGAAGAAAGTAGGTGAGAAAAAGCCGGTTCCACCAAAAGCTGAAGACCCCAATAGCAAAGCTGTTTGCTTTCACTGTAACAAGGTGGGGCACTGGAAGAGGAACTGCAAGGTTTACCTTGCAGAATTGAAGAAGAAGAAGGGTAGTGAGACTACCGCTTCTGATTCAGGTATGTTCATGATCGAAGTTAATATGTCACTAAGTCAAATTTCTACTTGGGTATTAGATACCGCCTGTGGTTCTCATATTTGCAATTCATTGCAGGGACTAAGGAGAAGTAGGACTCTTGAAGAAGAGGAGGTGATTCTACGGATGGGAAATAGAGCAAGAGTTGCTGCTGAAGCTGTAGGATCATTTCATTTACATATGCCTACGGGCAAGACTATTATTCTAAATAATTGTTATTTTGTTCCCTCGATTGTGAGGAATATTATTTCTATTCCATGTTAGACTTGGCTGGATTTTTGTTTGTTATTCAGAATAATAAATGTTCAATTCTTAGAGATAACGTTTTTTGTGGAAGTGGTACTTTAAACAATGGTCTGTATGTATGTGACGTAGAGCATAATTTACTACAAATTGAACATACTAAAGAAAAAGAGATGATGAAAATCTCACTTTCTTGTGGCACTGCGGACTTGGTCATATTAGTGAAAATAGACTGCGGACATTGCATAAGGAAGGGTTACTTGACCCCTTTGATTTTGAATCATATCCTACATGTGAGTCTTGTCTATTGGGTAAAATGACCAAATCTCCATTTAGTGGACATGGAGAGAGGGCTGCAGATTTGCTAGGATTGGTACACACAGATGTATGTGGATCAATGTCTACGTAAGCCATGGGTGGATTTTCATACTTCATTGCTTTCATAGATGATCGATCTAGATTCGGATATGTGTATTTGATGAAACACAAGTCTGAAGCCTTTGAAAAGTTCAAAGAATATAAGTATGAAGTGGAGAAACAAACCAAACATAGTATTATAACTCTTCGATCAGATCGAGGTGGTGAATACTTGAATGGAGAGTTTCTAGCTTATCTCAAAAAAAATGGTATAGTCTCCCAGTTGACTCCTCCATATACTCCACAGTTGAATGGGGTATCTGAAAGGAGAAATCGAACTTTGTTAGACATGGTTCGGTCCATGATGAGCTATGCGAATCTTCCAGTAATCATGTGGGGTTATACATTGGAAACCTCAGCATATTTATTGAATAAGGTGCCTTCAAAATCTGTTCCTCAAACTCCATATGAGATATGAAAAGAAAGGAAACCGAGTCTTAAACACGTTAAGATTTGGGGATGTCCAGCTTATGTCAAGAAAGTTGACCCAGATAAGCTGGAATCTCGATCCGTAAAATGTAATTTTGTGGGATATCCTAAAGAGACTTTAGGGTATTACTTTTACACCGATCATAGGGTGTTTCTCTCCAGACATGCTACCTTCTTGGAAAAGCAGTTTATCCTTGAAGGAAACAGTGGGAGCAAAATTGAACTTGATGAAGTTCAAGAAGCACAAACTACTACGGATCAAGTGGAAACACCTGTTTAGACTAAACAACCTTCCGTGGAACAGCCCATTCGTAGGTCAGGGAGAGTGTCTCGCCAACCTGAGAGGTATTATGGCCTTGTCATTGAGAATGACAATGAGTTGTAAATCATCGATGATGACGACCCTGTGACCTATAATGAGGCTATGAGTAGTGTTGACTCAGAGAAATGGCATAGTGCCATGAAATCCGAAATGGAATCTATGTATACCAACCAAGTATGGACTCTGGTTGAGGCGCCTGAAGGTGTTAAGCCTATTGGGTGCAAGTGGGTATACAAAAGAAAGATTGGAGCAGATGGGCAGGTGGAGACCTATAAGGCCAGGCTCGTGGTAAAAGGATTCAGACAAAGGCAAGGGATTGACTTTGATGAAACTTTTTTGCCTGTAGCCCTGTTAAAATCAATTCGGATTTTGCTTGCAATTGCTGCTTACTACGACTATGAGATCTGGCAAATGGACGTGAAAACGGCCTTCCTCAATGGGAAACTTGAAGAGGAAGTGTATATGACACAGCCAGAGGGTTTTCTTTCCAAGGGAAATGAGCACCTAGTGTGTAAGCTGCTGCGAACCATATATGGTTTAAAGCAAGCTTCTCGTAGATGGAACATCCGTTTTGATGAGACAATCAAAGAGTTTAATTTTATCAAAAAAACATAGATGAACCATGTGTCTACAAAAGGGTTAGTGGGAGTACAGTAACATTTCTTATATTGTATTGAAAGAGGAGACGTCAAGAGAGTTGACACACATAACAACATAGCAGACCCTTTAACAAAGCCACTTTCTCAAAGTCACTTTGATCGTCATAAAGACAAGATGGGTATTAGATACCAGAGTGATTGGCTTTAGTACAAGTGGGAGATTGAAAGAGATGTGTCCTAAGTCCAATCATGTATGATGATTTAGGAATAACTTTTATGTAATTTGTTTTGATTTCATTGATATTAATAAAAGACTTGTTTTGTTTTTACTGCGGGCTCTATCTATTTAAATGTTTAAATAAGATATACCACAGTTTAGAGTAAAGCTTTTATGGATTGTGATGAGATCATAATAATGAGACCTAAAAGATGATAACTATAAATTTAAATAGTTCCTGGTCGTAGGATTACTAACTGGTAATTAATAATCCGCAAAGATCGATACATACTATGCTTGCTTCATTATGAAGGATGTCTATTTCCATAGACATTTGTGTGGTGACACTATAGCTAGTATGTAGGTGCTTATTATAGAATAAGTTCACTGAACATGACTCACACAGCTGAACAACTGATGGAGTTTACTCACGTGTCAGTAGTTGTTCACATAGTGATAGTTGTACAAGTATCCTTAGACTTGAGATCATCATAGTCATCTTGTGTACACTGAACTATGTTTTGGTTTAGTTCTTAGTCTCAAGGGACAATTATAAGGGCTCTACTGGGTATAGGAATTTGTACACGAAGATAGTGTATGATCAATTAAGGATCTACCCCTTCCAGTGAAGGAAGAGAATGTTCGATGCTAATCCACTTATGTTAGTTCAGGAATCTCTGGCCAAAGTGAATGAAATTATAAAGGAGTTTCTAATTTACATTAAATAGAATTAAGCATAGTGAATGGGAAAGCAAGTGATTAAATAAGATAGGCTTGACACAAGTTCCATGCCTTGTATTTAATAATGACATTGCAGGGTAGAAAGAATTAATTGTACGGTAACTATTCACTGAATAGGTTCTTGGTATTCTAAGCAGTGAATTCGTATTATCCGGATAGTCGCGATATGCTGAGAAGTATCCCTCACGATGTAGAATAAATATGATTAATTAATTAATCATATTTAATGAATTAGAGAATTTATATAAATAATGATAAAATAGTTTTATTATTATTTATTTCTACTACCGGCTTAATATTGAACCTACAGGGTCACACCATAAAAGAGAATGATTTAATGGTGGAGGAATTAATTAATAATGGCTGATAATTTTTTATTTATGAAATAAATAATTAATTGGCAAATTTAATAATTGATTAAATGAGATTTAATTGATTATAAATTAATTAAGAAAAGTTTTTAATATTATTAATTAAGAATTTAATTTTTGGAAATTAAATCAAGTGAGAGAATTATTTCTGAAGAGTTTAGAAAAAGGATTAATAATTAAAAGGTATTTTAATTATTAATGAGAATAATAAAGGGTTAATAATAATAATATTTTATGGGAAAATTTTCAACTGAAAATTTTGCCTATAAATATACTATTATAAACCCTATTTTTGCCAAAACTAAAAAGGTTTACAAAACCCTAATTCTCTCCACCTCCTCCTCCTTCATTACATCATTTTCTTGGTGGATACCGGTGGAGTGCTTCACACTTGAGGAGCAGGTGCTAAGGATCTCCGCTCGTTGTTCTTGGATCGCCATTAAAGACCTCCATCTTTCCATTAGCGTAAAGCTTCTTAAGGTAAACATACTGAACTACAAATTTAATATTATTTTTCGCATGGATCCTGCGGAGGGTTTCGGTTTTTTTTAAGATTTAAATTTACGTTTTCGTTGCGTTTATGTGCTAAAAACCCTTCAGTAATTTTAGCATAATTTAAAATAGACTATGTTAGATATTGAATGCAAAGAAATGTAACATACAATAGGGGTGAATTGTTTCTTGGATATTAATTGGCTTTTAAAACTGTTTGGATTATGGTTGAATAAAACAGTTAAGAAATATAGAGATATTATGTTAAACAGAAATTACACAAAACACAATATATAAAAAAAACTCACTAAATTGTATTAATTAAGTTTGTCTTGCTACAAATTTGTGTTCCTGAAAATAAGAACTCAGCTTCTATCTTGAGAGAATACAAGATTTTTCTAGATTGTTTGTTATTTCTAAACTAAGGACTCGTGCATTCTTTATAAACTAGCAACACGAGTTTCCAAAACTTGTAATAAAATATACTAAACCAATTTCTAAAGCAACCTTGTCTATTTCCATTTCTAGTGTTAGCAAATCTGTGCAGAATCTTGCAGGTCTGTGACCATCCTTTGTCCAGTGAATCTTGGCCCTTGATCTTGTACTCTTCAAGCTGCTTTTGTAGACTTTCCAATTCAGTGAATGAATTATTTGTTGACCGATAATCTTGAATCTTGAACTTGTCTATATTATAAATTTGAGATGGTATGTCGAGATCTTTTTTTGTTATGTAGAGAAGTGACATATCGATAAGTAAAATGACTTATCGATATCTCGAGTTCTCGACATATGTAAATGACTTGTCGAGGTCTCTAGTTCTCGACATGTAGAATAACTTGTCGACATCTCCAGTTCTCGATAAGCTTTTGACTTGTCGACATCTTGAGTTCTCTACATGAAGAATTTGACTTGTCGATATCTTTAAGATCTCTACATGCAGAAATGACTTGTTGATATCTCCGAGATCTCTACATACACATTTTGACTTGTCGATATCTCTGAGATCTCTACACGAGGTACTGACTTGTCGATATCTTCAGTTCTCTACATCTTCATTTGACTTGTCGCAATCTGAGATTTCTACATGCATAAATGACTTGTCGATATCTTTTGGGACTTCTCTACAAGTCATTTTGGAGTTCTAGAATCACTTCTCGATATCCCTTGATCTTTGACTTGTCAATATGTTGACTTAGAACATTTTTCCTAGAACAACATTATTCAACTCCAAGCTTCTACACTTTTCTCCGAGGCATGATCAGGACTTGATCTTCTTCCAGAGTTTATTCCTTAGCTCGAAACTGTTCACAGAAAAATCTCCCAGTCTAATATACTAAACATTTTTGCAGACTCAAGGAATACAATTACAGAATACAAATATTGATTATCATACAACTTAATCTTAGGGCTCTCAATATGACTTAGTCTTGTTATTATACAGTCATGTCTTGCACAACTGAATGTGGTTGTGATTTTTATTATTTAATTATTGTAGTCAACTAAATATATAAAATTTGTTAAGTTAAATGTAATTCTTTGTGTTAGTTAAGAATTATATATTTACGTGTATGGATGTATGTATTTTGTCAGGTGTCTACATGACCCAACCGTAATTGTTTAATTAATATTCTATTAGCTATATATATGTTATTAGTTGGTGGGAGTTAATTTCATGATTGTTACATTTTTTTTTCACTTCCAGTGAGTAGTTTTATATTAAAGATTTCTTATTTGTTTAATGTAGGCTTATCTCCCAGCATATATCTGAGAATTGTGTATTTGGTGATTTTTCAGCTAAGGTAAGTTAACTTTTCACACTTTTATTTTTATTTGAAATCTTTTAAATATTTTTGCACTGCTTTTGTTTTAAAATTTATGGATCAAGTACCTTATTTTAGAAATAAGAATTTTCAGTTAGCTCTGACTTATGAACCAGTTAGTAATTGCGTATAGTTCTGAAATTAGCTTTTGATACCTTACTAGGGAGTGCTACTTATGATACCTTCGGAAGCGCACACTCATAATACCTTAGTAAGGGACGTGTTATGCCCGCTTTCGGTCATGGACCCTAAAAAGGTCCCTCTGGATGCATTGAAGAACTGGGCTCATACATGTGAGCTTGAATTATGGATTCATGTGGGAGTTGGGCCAGCACATGCGAGATGGGCTTCATATACGGGTTGGGCTCCCACATGTGAGTTGGGCTTGTGATGTGCGAGCTGGGCTCAGGTGCGTGAGCTGAGCCCGTGTGCCCATAGGCGAGCTTGGAAAATAAAGGAAACGTCTTATTTATTGATTTAGAGAAAAGGCGGTACGGGCCGAGGCAACCAAGCTGGCCCGCGTTTGAGGACTTCGTGTGTAACATGGAAAGTGACTCATAAATGACTGAGTTGCTTGTAAATTTCGGGGCCGACATGGGGTATTTCTGCAATCACGGGAAGACATGTGGAGATGCTGCGATATTGTAGGGAGCGTGTGGAACCGGTCAAGATTTACGTGACTAATTGGCTGAAGGCCTGACTTTATCATGGGCTTGGGCTGCACGGGTCCAAGAACCCTAACCCTAGCCTATGTGACTTGTTCCCCAATAACTACGTGAGATTTGATCCCTATAAATAGGGTACGTAGGCACTTGTATAGGACATGAGTCAACACTTGATAAAGAATAACAAAAACCCTATTCTTTCTTGAGGAGTCAACATACAAGCTCAGCCACCACCATACATAACCTTCCTCCACTCAAGAACACCATATTTGATCTTTATTTCGGCCAATAACCTCTAAATCACTGTTATACGAAATTCTCCCTATAACATTTGGCGCTAGAAGGAGGGGTCGTTTTCATCTTAAGGAGAAAAGATGACCAAAGAGGGCAAATCAGTAGTGACACCAGGAAGCGGGGAAAGAAAAAGGACCAAAACGGGGTCGAGCACACGCCCCCGGAGAATCAGGCGCCACCACCACCGCCCGCAACCGTATACAGGCAGGCGGTTATGACGAACCTCAAGGGGCTAGCCAACCAGATGAACGAGATCAATGCACGAATGTCCAGGGTAGAGAAAAGTTCGGTCCGGAACGCTAAGTGCAAGGCACGCCGCCTCAAGGTCTCTCAGCATAGCTGGAAGGGCAAGGGCCCTCAAAAACAGCTGATCCTTGAGTTCAACGACGCGGAAACTGAGACCAAGAAGAAGAAAGAGGCATCTCTAGAATGGGATGAGATACCCAAAGATCAGGTCGAGCGGGGCAGCCAGATCTCTGAGAGATCGGGGCAAAAGCCAACTCCGTCTGAGGCAAGGTCGACTAGTGTGCTAGACCGCGTGGGCAAGAAGCTAAGTGAGCATGATTTCAGGCTCAATTTAGAAAATTGCAGAAAAAAAAGAGAAGAGAAGGAACCTAAAATCAAAGAAAGTGCACCCCACCTATGAGGGAGGAACAATGAAGATGTAGGGTTAATCAGGAAGAGGAGTCACATGTGCGACCCGGATGAGGGGGCGCTGTTGGGATTCGTGACACAAACGCAGCGGAAAAATAAAAAATAAATATGAAAAATGAAACCCTAAACGCAGGATTCATGCGAAACAAGACATTTAATTTGGAGAATAGATGTTTACCTTAATATAGCTTTCCTTCTGACTGTAATGGGCGTTCAGATCTTGATGAACCAACACAGCAGCCCTCCTTTCAAAGATCTGCTCTCCAAAGGTATCTAGTAATACACCATTGCTCCCCAAGTAATATTAATAATTTGGTAATTCAATTAAACCTTTCGTGAATAATGTACAATGTAATATAATCCCTTTAGCCTTATATTATAGATCAAACTCGAGGCATGCATTGTATCATCCTCTGTTAACGTTTAATCCTTCTTTCCTTGATCAATAAATAAATTATTAAACAAATCAGTATTTAAGCACGGCCATGCATTTTATAGTCTTACTCAATCAAGAGGCCAATAATATCACTCCTTTAATACAGGATGGCTAAATCTCATCTAGATCATTCATATTTCTTATACGATTCATAATATACCCAATGTCTACTTTTATTATTATCCGGTCAAGGATAACTTTCAATAGTATCAAAGTATATTAATTCTCGTATAGAAATATAATGATTTTAGGTCAAAGGACCAATACATCATTATCACTGTGAGATTTACTTATGACACTTTAAATATGAAGGATCTCACAACGGGTCAATCCAGCACCATGTATTTAATACATGTGCCTGTGTGTTGACTTTAGTATCACCATACCTATGATCAATGAGATGTGATCATCAGTTAACAAACACACTAGCCTCAACGTATTTATTATCGTCCCTTAACAATAATACTTGACTAGGGACCTTTAGGAATACTAATACTGTTCTCATAATCTCATTTCTAAGTCACGTACTTAGAGATACGGATTTACATATCATATTCCAAGGACATTTATTAATCTAATATTTTATCGCAGAAAATAAAGATATAATAAATTACTAAGGAAAAATCCATAGAATCATAATTAATAATCCAAATGTTTTATAATATAAACATAATAGTGTTGTCTCTAGGGCACAAACACTAACAATCTCCCACTTGCACTAGAGTCAATCACCAATGTATCTAATACCCATGGAACTAGTATGACCTTCGTGCTTTTGCTGCGACAAAGCCTTAGTCAGTGGGTCTGCAACACTATCAGTAGTATGCACTTTACATATATGTATATCTCCTCTTTCTTTAATCTCTCGAAGAAGGTGATATCTCCCGAGTATATGCTTTGCCCGGGAATGGGACCTTGGTTCTTTAGCCTACGCGATGGCTCCATTATTATCACTGTAAAGATCAACTGGATCTGTGATCGATAGAACCACACCAAGTCCCGTTATAAATTTTCGTATCCAAACAACCTCCTTGGTTGCTTCAATGAAAACAATATACTCAGCTTCCATTGTAGAATCAGCTACTGTCACTTACTTTGAACTTTTCCAGCTTATAGTACCTCCATTAAGGCAAAACACAAAACCTGATTGAGATACAAAATCGTCTCTGTCTGTCTAGAAGTTGGTGCAGTGTAACCCTTTACAACCAGCTTCTCATCTCCTCCATACACCAAGAATGAATCTTTAGTCATCTTCAAGTACTTAAGAATATTCTTGACAGCTGTCCAGTGACCCTCACCTGGATTAGACTGGTATCTGCTCGTCATGCTCAAGGCATATGAAATATCAGGACGAGTACATATCATCACATACATTATAGATCCAATTGCCGAAAATATGGAACTTTGCTCATACGACCCTTATCATTTAATGATTTACGGCAGTTGTCTTTTGAGATCAATATCCCATGAGATATTGGGACATATCCTCTTTTTGCCTCTTGCATCCCAAAACAATGCAATACTTTATCAATGTATATACTCTGACTTAGGCCAATTAATTTCCTTGATCTATATCTATAGATCTTGATCCCTAATATATAGGTAGCATCGCCTAAGTCCTTCATCAAGAAACTATTTCTCAACCAAGTCTTAACAGCCTGTAGAGAAGGTATGTCATTCCCTATTAGTAATATGTCATCTACATATAGTACCAGGAATGCCACATGGCTCCCACTAACCTTCTTGTAAACACACGGTTCATCTTCATTTTGAATAAAGCCAAATTCTTTGACTGTTTCATCAAAATGATGATTCCATCTCCTTGAGGTTTGCTTCAATCCATAAATAGATCGAAGCAACTTACAGACCATATTAGCAAACTTGGGATCCATAAAACCCTCAGGTTGTATCATGTATACATCCTTTTCAAGGCTCACATTTAAGAAAGCGGTTTTGACATCCATTTGCCAAATCTCATAGTCATAGTAAGCAGTTATTGCTAGCAAAATCCTGATGGACTTGACCATAACAACTGATGAAAAGGTCTCATCATAGTCTATATCATGAATTTGTTTGAAACCATTTTCCACTAGTCGCACTTTATAGGTCTGTACTTTACCATCCATGTCAGTTTTCTTCTTGAAAACCCACTTCCACCCTATAGGTTTTACCTCTTCAGGTGGATCTACTAAAGTCCATACTTTATTTTGATACATGGATTCCATTTCAGATTTCATGGCCTTTAGCCATCTCTCGGAGTATGGATTGTTCATAGCTTCTTGGTAGGTAATAGGCTCATCATTATTTATGAGCGCTACACCATCATCTCGAGTCAAGAGAAATCCATAATATCTCCCTGGCTCATGACGAGCCCTACTAGATCTACGAACAACCTGTGTTTCCGGAGCAGGAACATCTTGATGTAATTCCTGCCCATTTTCCAACTCCGGTTCAATGATATTTTATACAACTCGATCTTCATCGAGATCTATAGTCCTCCCACTATTTTTCTTGGAAAGTAACTCTCTTTCAAGAAATACAGCGGTTCGAGCAACAAACACTTTGTTCTCGGCAGGATTATAGAAACTATACCCTTTAGTTTCTTCAGGATATCCCACAAAATAACATTTATCCGATTTTGGTCCCAGCTGTCAGACACCAAGCATTTCACAAACGCTTCGCATCCCCATACTTTCATAAAAGACATGTTGTGACGTTTCTCAGTCCATATCTCATATGGAGTCTTTTGAACCGATTTAGTTGGAACTCGGTTTAGTGTATATGCAGCCGTTTATATAGCATAACCCCAGAAACTTATTGGAAGATCTGCTAGACTCATCATTGATCGTACCATGTCCAACAAGATACAATTTCACCTCTCAGAAACTCCATTCCATTGAGGCGTTCCAGGAGGAGTAAGCTGTGATACGATACCACACTCCTTCAAGAAACCTTTAAACTCGAGGCTTAAGTATTCTCCTCCACAATCTGATCGCAGAACTTTTATACTTTTCCCTGTTTGCTTTTCCACCTCATCCTTGTATTTTTTGAACTTTTCAAAAAAATCGGATTTGTTCTTCAAAAGATACATAAATCCATATCTCCTAAAATCGTCAGTAAATATGATGAAGTAGTAAAAGCCACCTCTTGCCATCGTACACATTGGACCAAATACATCACTATGTATAAGTCCTAATCGTTCGGTGGCCCTTTCACCTTGTCCGGTAAAATGAGCTTTAGCCATTTTGCCAATGAGACAAGATTTGCATTTTTTGTATTATTCAAAAATAAACTTATCCAAATAACCATCTTGATGCAATTTGGAAATGCGTTTCTCATTTATGTGACCTAAACGACAATACCAAAGGCATGTTTGATTTGAGTCTTTCATCTTAATACGTTTATTATCATTATTTATGTTATAGACATGAGTATCTAAATCAAGAACATATAAACCATTAAACAAATGTGCATCCCCATAGGTAACATTATTGAATGAAAAGGGACAACTATTGTTTTGAATCAAAAATGAAAAACCTTTCTTGTCCAAACAAGAAACCGAAATAATGTTTTTGGAAATCGCAGGCATGTAAAAACAATTATCTAGTTCTAAAACAAGCCCAGTGGGCAACGATAAACGATAAGTCCCTACAGCTAAAGCAGCAACCTTTGCTCTATTGCCAACTCGTAGGTCGACTTCTCCCTTCGCCAATGTCCTACTTCCCTGCAGTTCCTGCACACTTAAACAAATGTGAGAACCACATCCAGTATCAAATACCCAAGATGTAGAAGTAGACAAATTGACTTCTATAACATAAATACCTAAATTTGAAGCAGAAACAACAACCTTCTTCTTCTTCAGATCCTCCATATAAATATGATAATTCATCTTCCAATGACCTGGTTTCTTGCAATAGTGACAATCACCAACCTTTGGAACACCACCTTTAGGCTTCAAAGCCTTAGTCGGATCAGATTTCAGATTGGCATTAGATTAAGATCCCATCTTCCTCTTGCCTTTCCATTTACCCTTTACTTTGGCCTTCCCCTCGTCACCATTATCATGGGAGCAGGGGACGCCTTCTGAACATTGGTCTCAGCAGTTTTCAACATTACCAACAATTTGGTGGGGTTCTTATCTATCTCATTCATATTGTAATTTATCACAAATTGAGAATAGCCGTTGTTTAAATATTACAAAATTATATCAATCTGGTGCTCCACAGCAATCGAGGCACCCAACTTGGCAAGGTACTAAATATGCCCTATCATCCTTAAAACATGCGGTCCAACCGGATCACGTTGTCCCTGCTTACATGCATGCAACGATTTGAAAGTATCAAACCTCTCTTGACGAGCCTGTCCTTCAAACATACGTTTAAGGTGCTCAATCATATCATAAGAATTCATATTCTCATGTTGTTTCTGAAGTTCAGCACTCATGGTCGCTAACATGAGACATTGAACATCCGTGTCATCATCAATATGTTTCTGATAAACATTATATTGAGCACATGATGCTCCTTCAGGGAGAGGTGCAGGGCGAGGGATATCTATTACATAGAGCTTGCGCTCTTGTTTGAGGACAATCCTCAAGTTCCTCTGCCAGTCAAGGAAGTTTATTACTGTCAGCTTGACTTTCTCAAGAAATGATGTCACAAAGAAGTTGTTTGAATTGATTGCCATTTGATATCTACAATGTTTAAAATGCATAAGATAAAATAGTCTACAGATGATTATTAAATTATGTTCAAGTGATTATTCATATATATTCAAAATATATATCTCCCACTATTTTTATCAAATTAATAACCCTAACTATTAATTTGGAAATAATATCTTCTATATACTTTCTAGTGAGCCAAGATCCAAATTTCACAATATTTTAGTTCAGCTTTGGCTTTACTCCTAAAATATGATTCAATAAGGTAGACAACATTTGTCAATTATATCAACTATATAACTCTTGGATAGTTTAGTGGAACAACAATAATTCATATTTATCCAATAAATCTCACCAAACTCTATGCCTCTAAGTTCACAATCCAATTGTGGTAACTTAGTTAAGTCAAACCCAAAAGTCTAAAAAGTATCATATACTTCAACACGCCGTCCCACGATAGATGAGAGTACTTCGCTCTGGCGAACCCACTCCTTATCGATCTAGGGGTTAATGCGTTAGACATATTGGAAGGCATCTAAACAACTTAATATAAATATTAGGGTTTTGTTAGTATTATAACGATCATGATCTCATCATAAAGAGATTCCCAATTTTTCCTTGAATAAAATACTTCAAATTAATACTCGTCAATGGTTTGATTTCCAAGTAGTGGAGGAGTCACATCGGTCTCGCTTAAAACTCACAGCCTTACAAGTTCAATGAACCCGTTGTTGACAAAATCGCCCCATGTCGGAAATAAAGAAGATTCCTATTTCATTCCGTGTTTCATAAACACGAGAATCTTATAATCGTTTGTAAATTTTAAAATCTTGAGTTGTTACAGATTATATCTTGTTTAGGCATGGCATGGGGTGACGTGTCTAATACATACATTCATGCATGATTAATCTAATTAAAGCATGCATCATTAACTGTAATATCCCTTAATTTTTAGAATTTGATTAATAATAAAATAATAGAATAAAAAGAATTAAAATTAAATAAGGACTAGGATTTAAAATTGAATTAGAGTAATGGGCCTAAAATTTGGATCAGATTCTAATATGGATAACTTGTAGGTTAAGATATAGGATTTTGTCTCGCTATAAATACACCCTATTCATCTTCCTCGCCTTAATTAATAAAATTCGTAGGGTTTTATTCACATAAATCAGCAATCTTGTAAAATTTATAGAAAATATATTGTAAGTCAGAATTCAGTGATCCTGGACTTTTCGGAAAGATCTTTTCATTCTCTACAACTTTCGTGCTTTGTGTTTTCCAAGAAAACGTCGTTTAAAGGGTCAAAAAGGCTCAATAAGGATCTGATCAGAATTGGAGTCATGGAGAAGATCGAGATTTTAGATGTTTCGTTTTTGATGAGTTGCTAAGGATTGATTGTGTATTCTAATGTGAATTATCTGTTTGCGTGATTGAGGCAAGTAACTTTCGTTGCTCTGTATTATTTGTTGCTTACGTGTTCTGTAAGTGATTATTCGTTGTTCCTTATATTTTGAAACTTGAATTATCTGTTTGATTACGCAAGTGAATCTTTATTGCTCCGTATTATTGTGTAATGTATCTTATATTGTTTGATTCATGTGCTCAAATATTTTTTTTGATTGTCGTATGTATGAAATTAATATGTGATTGATAAAAAATGAATTCAAATAAATCCCCAGTCTTAATCACGTATAAGAATTAGAATCCGATCACTGGACAGTGTGATACTTAGAACTTAGAACTAGTTTGCGCACGTTCCGGAACACATCGATACCTTGTCAAGCTTTAGTTGCACTTGACGAGGGACGTGAACTAGCCCCCCATCGAATAAGAATTAGAACCCGGTCACTTGGGAAGTGTGGCATAAAGTATAAGATGCCGGTCACTGGCAAAGTGTGGCATAAGGTGTAATTTAGGACTGTGGGACTAAAGATAAGAATTTTTTTATTAAGATTTATTGATTGATTAAGAATTTTGATTATGTGGATTATATAATGTGTTTGATTATGATTATTGATTATATTGTGTGCATCTTTATTCACTTTGTTATCGAATATATATGTGATTTTGTGTGATCTGTGTTATGTGTCAAGCATGTTTAAATTCTGTTTTCGAAAAAGATTTAAAATATTATTTTGAGCCGTCAAACGGTAGTTGCTTGCTGGGCTTCTCCGCTCATTCTTTTAATATTTCAGGTTTCGTCTAAAAGACTCGAGTTGGTTAGTATTGGAGTTCGAGGACCTTAGAATTGGAGTAGATTGACTTTTGGACTCCGCTTTTAGCTGCGCGTTTATAATAGTGACCTTTGTAATAGATTTTCGTATTAGTAAATTGTATTTTATTTTAGTTTTGGTTTAGAATTAATGATCTAGAAGTGCGGGTCGTTATATTAACTATTCTATACATACATTCATACATCAATATGTAAAGTGCGGTATGTAAACGTGCTTGGTTATGACCTTTATCCTATGTGATCCTTTTCAAGCTAATGAAAGAATCAAGGTCAATCTATGATGAAAAATATAAATATAATTACAAGTCGTCATTCTTCTTGTCTTCATAGTTCCTCCTTCTCTTGTATCACCCCTTCTAGAAGTACATTAAATTGAAACAACCTATACTAATGTACTTACATAAGAAAACTCGAGTTACATTCGAGGTAAATGAATTACAAAGAATAAACGACATGTGAGTCGTATTTAGAAACCAAAACCATAAATAAAAAATCATTAACTAAAGGGTCTTAAGGTCATAACCATACACCATGATATGACATGACACAACACTTATAATCTTAACATGGTATCACATATCATAGTTCAAACTATATAATCAAACACAACATATTTACCAAAATTCAGAAAATTAAAATCAGCTTTCTAAAAACTAAAAATCATTATTTCGAGGCCTGTAACGACATCGAATGGCTTACAGACGTGAACCTGACTATGTCAGTCTTGCTCAGTGACCCGATTCCAGTCGGAAAACACATATTTCTTGCAAAAATCGGACACTGGACACATTCACCAAATCTATTCAGCTCCCCCCCCACCCAAAAAAATCGCATCGTATACAATCTCCATAATAAAAACAAAGTATATCATATATACTCACACAGCGATACATACAACCATCACATGATTATAAAATATATCATGAATATCATATATATATATATTCAAAATCATATATACAGGCATATATACGCACCAAAAATTATATACATAGCCTCACATATATCAAAATTGTAAACATACAACCGAATTAAAACATTTCGCAAGTAGCTCTGATGCCATTGTTGGGATTCATGACACAAACGCAGCGGAAAAATAAAAAATAAATATGAAAAACGAAACCCCAAACGCAGGATCCATGCAAAACAAGATATTTAATTTTGAGAATAGATGTTTACCTTAATATAGCTTTCCTTCTTACTGTAATGGGCGTTCTGATCTTGATGAACCAACACAGCAGCCCACCTTTCAAAGATCTGCTCTCTAAAGGTATCTAGTAATACATCATTGCTCTCCAAGTAATAATAATAATTGGTGATTCAATTAAACCATTCGTGAATAATGTACAATATAATATAATCCCTTTAGCCTTATATTATTGATCAAACTCAAGGCATGCATTGTGTCATCCTCTGTTAACGTTTAATCCTTCTTTCCTTGATCAATGAGTAAACTATTAAAAAATCAGTATTTGAGCACGACCATGCATTTTATAGTCTTATTCAATCAAGAGGCCAATAATATCACTCCTTTAATAAATGATGGATAAATCCCATCTGGATCATTCATATTTCTCATATGATTCATAATATACCCAATGTCTACTTTTATTATTACCCGGTCAAGGATAACTTTCAATAGTATCAAAGTATATTAAATCTCATATAGAAATATAATGATTTCAGGTCAAAGGACCAATACATCATTATCACTGTGAGATTTACTTATGATACTTTAAACATGTAGTATCTCAAAATAGGTCAATCCGGCACCATGTATTTAATACATGTGCCTCTGTTTTGACTTTAGTATCACCATACCTATGATCAATGAGATGTGATCATCAGTCAACAAATACACTAGCCTCAACGTATTTATTATCGCCCCTTAACAATAATACTTGACTAGGGACCTTTAGGAATACTAATACTATTCTCATAATCTCATTTCTAAGTCACGTACTTAGAGATACAGATTTACATATCATATTCCAAAGACATTTATTAATCTAACATTTTATCGCAGAAAATAAAGATATAATAAATTACTAAAGAATAATCCATAGAATCATAATTAATAATCCGAATGTTTCATAATATAAACATAATAGTGTTGTCTTTAGGGCACAAACACTAACAGGCGCCATGAGCGACCCCAGGGCTCTCATCACTCGAGTAATGCAAATGGTGACAGGGAGAGAGAAGTTGTTAGGGTGGGAGACCCAAGGAGGATCCTGGACCAGATGGAGCAGGAGAAGAGGGAACCCCCGGCCTCAACGACCCCTTCTCCGTTCACAGCTGTTATTCGATGATCTCCCTTACCTCGAGTGTTCAGGCACAACCCTGATGTCCTATTTAATGGCAAGGCTGACCCCGGCGGAATATCTTATACAGTTTAACACCGAGATGGAGGTCTATCAGGTGCCGGAGCCAACTCGCTGTAGACTCTTCGCAACGTCACTCTGAGGGAGTGCCCAACAATGATTTTCCAAGTTGGGACCGGCTAGCATAAGGAGATGGCGGCAATTGGAGGATTCATCAGGCAATTTCAGTCCACCGTCCACTATTCACCTCCGGTGGCCACGCTGACCAATATCAAACAAAGAGAGGGGGGAGCCTCTGGCAGAATACTTTCGATGATTTAATATCGAAGTTCCTAAGGTGAGAGGTGCCCTTCACCAACGTCAACCACCTGAGCCAAAAAAACCCAGAGCTCTTCGAAAGGGAGGCTGATCACATCGTGTTTCGGGAAAATGATTCCAAGTATGTTCATTACCCACATACTGATGCCCTGGTCATAAAAATGAAGATTGGGACGGTGAACTTTCACCGAGCATTGGTGGATACCGGGAGCTCGGCTAACGTTCTGAATTATGATGCCTACAAGAAACTAGGGTTGTTGGATAAAGAACTCACCTCGACAGGTGTGCACCTGCATTAGTTCACAGGAAACTCGATCGGAGTAAAGGGGATGATACGGCTCCCAGTGACTTTGGGGGAGGAGCCTTATGTGGCCACACAGGTTGCCATGTTTACAGTTGTAGACCAGCACTGTGCTTACAATGTTATAATTGGCAGACCCCTTATGAGGGAAATAAGGATGGTAACCTCGATCCATCACATGATAGTAAAATTCCCAACTCCCACGGGGGTAGGCTTCTTGAAGAGTTGTCAGTACGAATCGAAAGTCTGCTACAACCAGGCACTAAAGGCAGCAGAGTTAGGAAACACATCAAAAGATCCGGATGAAAGTGATGTCCTCATGGAAGAGGCTGAGGGAAGTAAAAGAGTACGTCGCGAGGGACACGAGACTTGAAACGGGATCTCAATTGATGAATTGCCAGAGGACTATTTCGAGCACTTGGGGATTCAAGTGGAGCCGCGCACAGGGGCCCTATTAATGGAGGCCTCCCAGCCCATCATTTTGGTAAATGAGGGAATTATAGAAGAAGCAAGTGATGAAGAAGAGAGTCCGGAGCAAGTCGATGCGAGACTCAAGAAAAGGAAGTGGGCACGCGAAACAACCATAGATCTGCCCAAGGGAATCACCCGCACGGTCACCATGACTTTTGAACATTTGGTAATCTGGTTCGAACTCACCAGCCCGAGCTCAAGGAGACAGAAGGCTTGACAATCATAAAAGTGGGAGAAACTAGTGAAGCTCGGGAAGACTTGGACCCGAGAATGCCCCCAATGGTGGAGCGGGCCGGGGCCGCAGAAGATACAACCCCAATTTTGGTAGACCCGGATGATCCTTCCAAGGTTCTCTGAATAGGGTCTAACTTAAACCCCGAGCTGACTCAATTCTTGAGGAGAAATTTGGATGTCTTTGCATGGTCACACTCTGATATGCTAGGGATTGACCCGAATGTCATGTGCCACCGACTCAACTTAGATCCAAAAAAGAAGGGAGTTAGATATAAGAGATGGCCAATCAGTGGAGAGAGAGCAGAGGCCCTCAAGGAAGAAGTAGATAGGTTGATGGAGGCAGGACTCGTGAGAGAAACTTTCTATCCAACGTGGTTGGAAAATCCAGTGCTTGTTAAAAAACCAAATGGCAAATGGAGGAAACCTGTGGACTTCACTGACCTCAATAAAGCATGCCCGAAGGATAGTTTTCCTCTACCCCGAATTGACCAACTGGTTGATTCCACAGTTGGGCACACATTACTTAGCTTTATGGATGCTTATTCAGGATAGAACCAAATCCCAATGTATAGGCCAGATCAGGAGCACACCTCCTTTATCACAGGTCGGGGGCTTTTTTGATACATCGGGATGCCCTCTGCGCTCCTTAATGCTAGAGCAACCTACCAAAGATTGATGAACAAGATGTTCAAACACCAACTGGGAAAAACTATGGATGTGGATGACATGCTGGTGAAGTCGAAGAAGGCAAAGGATCGCGTTCGTCACCTATCAGACATGTTCCAGATCTTGAGGGAGTACGTGATGAAGCTCAACCCCCAGAAATATGTGTTCGGGGTCGATTCTGGGAAGTTTCTAGGCTTTATTGTCAGCCATAGGGGTATTAAGGCCAACCCCGCGAAGATACGAGCCCTAATCGAGATAAAATCTCCACGACGGGTGAAGGATATGCAGAGCTTGATAGGAAGGTGGACACTCTGAACCGCTTTGTCTCAAGGTCCTCCAATAAATGCCATGAATGTTAGTGTTTGTGCCCTAGAGACAACACTATGATGTTTTAGTTTAAGACATTAGAATTATTAATGTTTATGTTCTATCGATTATTCTCTTTATAATTTATTAATTCTTAATTTACTTCGATATAAATGTTAGATTAATAAATTTCCTTGGAATATGATATGCAATTCTATATCTCTAAGTACGTGACTTAGAAATAAGATTATGAGAATAATATCAATATTCCTAATGGTCTCTAGTCGAGTATTATTATTAAGGGACAATAATAATGCATTAAGACTGGTGTCTTTGTTAACCGATGATCACATCTCATCGATCATAGGTATAGTGATACTAAAGTAAAAAATCAAAGGCAGATGTATATGTACATGGTGCTGAACAGACCCAATGTGAGATTCTACATGTCTGTTGTGTCATAAGTAATTCTCACAGTGATAATGATATAATGGTTCTTAGACCTGAAGTTATTATATTTCTATACGAGAATAATATATATTGATTCCATTAAAAGTTATCCTTGACCGGGTAATGATAAAAGTGGACATTGGGTATATTATAAATCGTATGAGAAATATGAATGATCTAGATAGGATTTAACCCTCCTATTTTAGGAGTGATATTATTGGCCTCTTGTGTGAGCTAGACTATGAAATTCGTGGTCACGCTCAAATGTTAATTTGATATGATAATCTACTCATTGATCAAGGAAACTTGGATTAAACTATGATGAGGATGACACATTACATGCCTCTAGTTTAATCTATAATATCTGGTTAAAGGGATTATATTACATTGTACATTTTTCACGAAAGGTTTAATCGATCACCGATTTAATTATTATTATTTGGGTAGCAATGATGTATTACTAGATGTCGCTCATTGTTTACGATTTTTAATTAGATTTAAAATTCGTTGCCAACGTAATAATAACCTATAGGGTCACACACAAAGAATGCTTGAAGGATTATTTAATTTAAATTGGGTTTAAATTAAATTAAAGTAATTTGAATTATTTATAATATTAATTAAGTTTGACTTAATTAATTAGATAAATATTGATATTCAAATTTACTAATATTAATTATGAAATTTATTTATTAAATAATTAAGTGAGTCTTAATTATAATACAAATAGGAATTTCAAATTAATAATAACCCCTAATTAGTTAAGAGTTATAATATGTTTTTATACTCTCTATATAATTTCTCTTGTGTGGCTGATTTTTGGTGGGCAAGCAAAAGACTTTTACTAAAATCCTAGCCACCAAGAGGGAAGATGGAGAGAGCAAGAAGAAACGAGTTTGTGCTAGTACACATCCAATCCTTGAGTTCAAGCATTTGTGTGGATACCGATAGAGCGTAGATCGCGAGAGCGGGATGCGTGGTAATTGAACAAGCTTTGGATCTCCATTAATCAACCAATTGGTAAAGCTTCTTAAGGTAAACAATTTGATCTACAAATTAAATATATGTTTTTTGCATAGATCCTGCGGCGGGTTTCGAAAATTATGATTTTTTACGTTTGTAATTACTGTTTCCGCTGCGTTTATGTGCTCGAAACCCAACAATGGCATCAGAGCTACTTGCGAAAAGTATTTAATTCGTTTATGTGTTTACTGGTTTTATGATGATAACATGTATACAATATTCCATGACTGTTATGTATGCGATTTTGTATATTTTACATGTTGTTATGTTTATATATGCGTATGTATGTATATATTTTGAATATATGATATTCATGAGAGTTGTATAATCATATGATGATTATATAATCTCTATATATAATGATACATACATGTTTTGTGTTTGTTCTTATTATATTAATCGTATTTGATACGATTCTGAATCGGATGCAGCGGATTTGCTGAAATCTGGGTCTGGTGTCTGATTTTGGCGAACGAATATGCTATTTCATATGGAATTGAGCGTCTGAACAAAACTGATAGCTAAAGTTATCATCGACTGATCTGTAAGGCGTTTGACGTCGTTTAGACCCTGTAATTTATGATTTACTGTTATCAGATTTAATTTCGAATTTTCTGATTTTTGCTATATTTGGTTTTTATAATTAGATCATAATGGGTATGATATGTTAAGATCATATTATGTGTTTTAACATGTTATTATGTGTTAATTGAGCATGGTGGATGGTTATGGCTTATGACCTTAGGTTAATGGTTTTGGTTTTTTTAAATACGGCTTGCATGTCGTTTGATCTTGTAATTATTAAATCTCGAATGTAACTCGAGTTCTTATTGTAAGTACATTAGATTAGTTTTTATTTTTCATTCGTGTAATGTACATGAAGATTTGAAGATCAAGGAAGGGTAATCTCACATGGAGGCTATACAAGGAAGCAATACAAGAAATAAGACATGTAATAGTTAACCTGTATTTATTTTTCACCTTAGATTGACCTAAATCTTTGTAATTAACTTGATGAAGATCACATAGGAATAAACCATAACCAACCACGTTTATTTATTTCACTTTACATATATATGAGCATATGATGAATGTATGTGTAGAGTAGTTTATAAAGATGCATGCTTAATTAGATTAAGGATGTATGTATTATATACGACACTCATGCCATGCTTTCTAAACAAGATAAAATATGTAACGACTCAAGATTTTCAAATGAACAAACGATTATGAGATTCTCGTGTTTATGAAACACAAAATGAAATAGGAATCTTCTTTATTTCCGATATGGGGCGATTTTGTCAACAAGGGGTCTTTGAACTTGTAAGGTTGTGGGTTTTAAGCGAGACCGTTGTGACTCCTTCACTACCTGGAAATCAAACCGTTGATGAATATTGATTTGAAGTATTTTATTCAAGGAAAAATTGGGAATCTCTTTATGATGGGATCATGATCGTTTTAAAATTAACAAAACCCTAAAGTTAATATTAAGTTGATCAGATGCCTTCCAATGAGTCCAATGCGTTAACCCCTAGATCGACCAGGAATGGGTTCGCTAAAGTGAAGTACTCCTATCTATCATGGGAGATGTGTTGAAGTATATTGATACTTTTTGACTATTAGGTTTGACTTAACTAAGTTATCACAATAGGATTGTGAACTTAGAGGCATAGAGTTTGGCGAGATTTATTAGATTAATATGAACAAATATTGTTCCACCAAACTATCCAAGAGTTATATAGTTGATATAATTGACAAATGTTGTCTACCTAAATAATCATATTTTAGGAGAAAAGCCAAAGCTGACCTAACGTGTGGTGAAATATGGATCTTGGCTCACTGGAAAGGATATAGAAGATATTTTTTTCGAATTAATAGTTAGGGCTATTGATTTGATAAAAATTGTGGGAGATATATATTGTGAATATATATATGAATAATCACTTGAACATAATTTAATGATCATTAGTAGACTAAGTCATTTTATGCACTTTAATATTGTAGATATCAAATGATAAAAAACACAAATAACTTCTCTATGTAATAGTCCTTAAGAAGGACAAACTGACATGAAATAATTTCCTCGATTGAAATGGGAACTTGAGGATTGTCCTCGGGTTCAAGGATGTCACTCAAACCCCTCCCTTATTTCTTCTAGCTGAGAAATAAACATGTGCAGAACAAAATGCTTACCAGAATCAAATTAATTGTGCAACTGATGTTTCATGTCTCATACTTGTAATTATGAGTGCTGAGCTTTAGAAGCAACAAGAGCATAATGATGCTTATGATAAGATTGAGCACCTTCAAAAGATGTTTGAAGGATAGGCTCGTCAGAAAGATTTGACAATAATAAGGCACCATATTTTGCATTAATGGGAGAATCATATCTGGTTGGACCACATGTTCTAAAGGTGATAGGCATATGTACCTTGATATTTTGGGTTTCAAGAATGGTCTAGAGACTCAGCGTGATTTGATCAAACGATCTTTGAACAACTTCTATTCTCAGCTTTTCAAGAACAAAAGGAATGAGATAGATAGAACACTCTCTGAGTTGTTAAGCATGTTTAGAACTGTTGAAAATAACACGGTAAAGGCATGAATTACGTCCATATTGATGATGTTCACATGGAATACAAATGGGAAAGGAAAGTGGACAGGCAAGGTGAAGATTTGATCTTATTCGGTGCCAAACCAAAGTCCAATCCCAAAGGGATTTTGAAGCCAAATAGTGGTGTTGCTAAAGGAGATGATTGTCATTTATGTGGAAATAACTGGATGAATGGAAGTTAAATTGTCGAGCTTATTTGGAAGATCTAAAGAAGAAGACTAGCAATGGTCAAGCTTCAGGTATAGGGTTAGAATTGGAGCAAAAGTTATTGCTCTAGTTGAAGGAACTCGATACCTAATGTTGCCCATAAGGCGATATTGAGAACTTGATAAATTGTTATTACGTGCCTGCCTTTAGCGGATACATTAAGTCAATTTCTTGTCTGGACAAGAAAGGTTTTCATTTTAATTAAATAAAAAATAGTTGTTTATTATATTTCAATGATAAGACTTATAATGTTGCACAATTAGTTAACAATTTATATGTTCTAAGTTGACTCAAATCAAACATTACCTCTAGCATTGTCGTTAAGCCATATTAATGAGAAACACATTTCTGAGTTACATATAGATGAATACTTGGATAAGTTTGATTTTGAATCATACGAAAGATGCAAACTTTGTCTCATTGGAAAAATGACTAAAGCTTCTTTTACTTGATCAGGTGAAAGGGCCACCAAACGATTATGACTTATATATAATGATGTATGTGGTCGAATGCGTATGATGGCAAAGGGGGCTTATACTGCTTCATAACATTTACTGATGATTTCAGTAGATATGGATATGTGGTTCTTATGAAGAACAAACCCGATTCTTTTGAAATGTTCAAAGAGTATAAGGCCGAAGTAGAAAAGAAAACAAGGGAAAAGTATAAAAGTTTTACGATCAGATCGTGGAGGAGAATACTTAAACCTCAATTTCAAGAGTTTCTTGAAGGATTGTGATAGTGTATCATAACTTACTCCTTCTGGAACACCTCAATGGAATAGAGATTCTGAGAGGAGAAATCGTACCTTATTGGACATAGTGTGATCGATGATGAGTCAAGCGGATCTTCCATTTAGTTTCTAAGGTTATGCTCTAAAAACGGCTGCATATACATTTTACCAAGTTACGACTAAAGCGGTTCAAAATACTCCGTATGAGATATAGAGTGAAAAATGTCAAAGCATGTCATTTATGAAAATTTGGGGACGTGAAGCATTTGTAAAACGTTTAGCCTCTGACAAGCTTGGACCAAAATTAGATAGAACCTATTTTGTGGGATACCCAAGTGAGACTAGGGTATAGTTTTTTTAATCCTTCCGGGAACAAAGTGTTTGTTGCTCGGCCTGCTGTATTTCTTGAGGGAGAACTACTTTCTAAGAAAATCAGTGGGAGGATAATACATCTCGATGAAGATCGAGAACCACATGATAACATTGAACCAGAGTTGGAATAAGATCAAGATGTACATCAAAATGTTGAAAGTAATCATGTCCAAGAAACACATGTTATTCGTAGATCTAGTAGGATTCACCATGAGCCCGGGAGAAATTATGAATTTTTTTTGACTCAAGATGGTGATGTGCTGCTTACGGATAATGATAAGCCTCTCACCTACCAAGATGTTATAAACAGTTCAGACTTCAAGAGATGGCTAGAGGCCATGAAATCTGAGATGGCATCCATGTATCAAAATAAAGTACTGACTTTAGTTGATCCGCTCGAAGGGGTAAAACCTATAGGGTGCAAGTGGGTTTTCAAGAAGAAAACTACCATGGATGGTAAAGTACAGACTTCTAAGACACGACTAGTGGCAAAAAATTTCAAACAAATTCATGGTATAGACTATGATGAGATTTTTCACCGGTTACTATGGTCAAGTCCATCAGGATTTTGTTAGCAATAGTTGCTTACTTTGACTATGAGATTTGGCAAATGGATGTCAAAACTGCTTTCTTATATGGGAGCCTTGAAGATGATGTATATATGATACAACCTGAGGGTTTTGTCGATCCAAAGTTTGCTAGGATAGTTTGTAAGTTGCTTCTATCTATTTATAGATTGAAGCAAGCCTCAAGGAGAATGAATATTCATTTTGATGAAACGGTCAAAGAGTTTGGCTTTATTCAAAACGAAGATAAACCATGTGTTTACAAGAAGGTTAGTGGGAGCCATGTGACATTCCTAGTATTATATGTAGATGGCATATAACAAATAAGGAATCATATACCTTCTCTACAGGTTGTTAAGACTTGGTTGAGAAATAGTTTCTTGGTGAAATACTTAGGCGATGCTACCTATATAATAGGGATCAAGATCTATAGAGATAGACTGAAAAGATTAATCGACCTAGTCGGAGTACATACATTGATAAAATATTGAATCATTTTAGGATGCAGGAGATAAAGAAATGATATGTTTCGATGTCTCATGGGATAGTGATCTCAAAAGATAATTTCCCTCTAAATTATTAGATGATAAGGGTTGTTTGAGAAAGCTCCATATGCTTTAGCAATTGGATCTATAATGTGTACAATGATATGTATTTATCCTGATGTTTCGTATATTTTGACAATGACGAGCAGATACCAGTCTAATCCAGGTGAGGGTCACTGGATAATTTTCAAGAATATTCTTAAGTACTTAAAGAGGACTTAAGATTTATTTTTGGTGTATGGAGAAGATAGGGAACTGGTTGTAAAGGGTTACACTGATACTAGTTTCTTAACCTAATTTCTGGATAAACAATGATGATTATGTGTCTATGTCTGGTTTGTGTTTTTTCTAAATATAAGTGATGTTAACTGGAATAGTTCACAGCAAGAACATTGATGATTCTATAAAGGATGCTGAATATATTGATATTTTTTTGAAACAGCCATGGAGACTGTTTAGGCATGTCCTTAGGCAATATCGCCTTATTAATGAGATTAATGATTAAGGAGATATAAATATAAAGTGCATAGTAATGATAGTGTTTCAGACCCACTGACTAAGGCTTTGTCGCAGCAGAAGTACGATGGTCATACTAGTTCCATGAGTATTAGATACATGGGTGATTGGCTCTAGTGCAAGTGGGAGATTGTCAGTGTTTGTGCCCTAGAGACAACACTATGATATTTTAGTTTAAGATATTAGGATTATTAATGTTTATGTTCTATCGATTATTCTCTTTATTATTTATTAATTCTTAATTTACTG
Organism: Apium graveolens; assembly: GCF_009905375.1. NCBI lineage: Eukaryota > Viridiplantae > Streptophyta > Magnoliopsida > Apiales > Apiaceae > Apium > Apium graveolens. Next base: position 302,264,814 of record NC_133650.1, read on the forward strand.
CGATATAAATGTTAGATTAATAAATGTCCTTGGAATATGATATGCAATTCTATATCTCTAAGTACGTGACTTTGAAATGAGATTATGAGAATAGTATCAATATTCCTAAATGTCCCTAGTCGATTATTATTATTAAGGGACTATAATAATGCATTAAGACTGGTGTGTATATTGACTGATAATCACATCTCATTGATCATAGGTATAGTGATACTAAAGTCAAAGACGCAGGCAGATGTATATGTACATGGTGCTGGACAGACCCAATGTGAGATTCTACATTTCTGTTGTGTCATAAGTAATTCTCACAGTGATAATGATGTAATGGTCCTTAGACCTGAAGTCATTATAATTCTATACGAATATTAATATATATTGATTCCATTAAAAGTTATCTTTGACCGGGTAATGATAAAAGTGGACATTGGGTATATTATGAATCGTATGAGAAACATGAATGATCTAAATATGATTTAACCCTCCTATTTTAGGAGTGATATTATTGGCCTCTTGTGTGAGCTAGACTATGAAATGCGTGGCCACGCTCAAATGTTGATTTGATATGATACTCTACTCATTGATCAAGAAAACTTGGATTAAACTATGATGAGGATGACACATTACATGCCTCTAGTTTAATCTATAATATTTGGTTAAAGGGATTATATTACATGTACATTATTCACGAAAGGTTTAATCGATCACCGATTTAATTATTATTACTTGGGTAACAATGATGTATTACTAAATACCGCTCATTCTTTACGATTTTTAATTAGATTTAAAATTCGTTACCAACGTAATAATAACCTATAGGGTCACACACAAAGAATGCTTGAAGGATTATTTAATTTAAATTGGATTTAAATTAAATTAAAGTAATTTGAATTATTTATAATATTAATTAAGTTTGACTTAATTAATTAGATAAATATTGATATTTGAACTTACTAATATTAATTATGAAATTTATTTGTTAAATAATTAAGTGAGACTTAATTATAATACAAATAGAAATTTTGAATTAATAATAACTCCTAATTAGTTAAGAGTTATAATTCGTTTTTCTACTCTCTATATAATATCTCTTGTGTGGTTGATTTTTGGTGGGCAAGCAAAAGACTTTTACTAAAACCCTAGCCACCAAGAGAGAAGATGGAGAGAGCAAGAAGAAACGAGTTTGTGCTAGTACACATCCAATCCTTGAGTTCAAGCATTCTGTGGATACCGATAGAGCGCAGATCACGAGAGCGGGATGCGTGGTGATTGAACAAGCTTTGGATCTCCATTAGTCAACCAATTGGTAAATCTTCTTAAGGTAAACAATCTAATCTACGAATTAAATATATGTTTTTTCGCGTGGATCCTGCGGCGGGTTTCAAAAATTATGATTTTTTATGTTTTTAATTATTGTTTCCGTTGCCTTTATGTGCTCGAAACCTAACAATGAATTCTTTAAAGCGATCAAAAGAGTTGGGAAGAACTTTGAATGGATAAAGGAGTCTTAAGATGCATTTCAGAATATAAAGAAGCACCTTGGCAACCCTCTCATGTTGTCTAATCCAAAGGCAGGAGAAGTTCCGATTCTCTTTTTGGCGGTGTCCGACTTTTCAGTCAGTGCTGTGTTGGTGAGAGAGGAAGGGGATGTTCAACTCCCAGTGTATTATGTGAGTAAAAGATTGGCTAATACAGAGACCCAGTATACGAATCTCAAGAAGCTGGCATATGCTCTAATCCTGGCTTCTCGAAAGCTTAGACCCTGTTTTCAGGCCCATATGATAGAGGTAAGAACCTCTTATCCCCTCAGGAAGATGATGCATAAGCCTGAGGCTTCTGGTCGAATGTTGAAGTGGACAATAGAGCTCGGCCAGTTTAAGGTGGAGTATAAGCATAGGACCGCGATCAAAGGCCTAGCCTTGGCTGATTTTATCCTAGAGTTTCCCCCACATCAGGAGAAGGTTCAGGGAGCCATCATTGTCATACCAGGGGCAGAAGAGAGTGAGCAAGGGAAGGAGAACTTCGCCCTATGGTGGAGCTTGTTTGTAGATGGAGCCTCCAAAGGGGAAGGGGCTGGAGCTGGAATTGAGTTGATCATCCATGAGGGGCACAAGATAAGACATGCGACCCATTTGGCTTTTCATGCGACCAACAACGATGTTGAATACAAGGGCCTAATCAGTGGCCTCAAACTAGCCTTGGAAATGAGGGCTTAGAATTTGAACGTGTTCAGTGACTCTATGATTGTGGTTTACCAGGTAAACGGGGGGTACCAAGCTAAAGGGCCGAGGACAGGACTTTACCTAAAATATGCACAAAGAATAATCAGCATGTTCCATGAAGTGAGGCTAGAGCTTATCCCACGCGGACAGAATGAAGGCACAGATGAGCTAGCCAAACTAGGCTCGCGTCATGAGGCCACTTTGCTAGGGGCCATTTCCCTTGATATACAGAGGTGACCTAGTATGCCCGAGCACGAGGTTAGTAATATTGGAGGCAGTTTTGGCTCGACATGGATGACCCCTATCTTGGCTTATATAAAAGAAGGAATGCTTCCGAATGATAAGAATGAGGCAAGGAGATTAAAGTGTAAGGTAGCTCGTTATGTGATATATGATGGGATCCTGTACAAAAGAGGGTTCAGCGTGCCCCTTCTCAAGTTCATAGACGGGGATGAATGTAACTATATCTTAAGGGAGGCGCACGAAGGCATTTGTGGCAATCACTCGGGGGGTATCTCTCTAGCTCAGAAAATCCTCCGTCAGGGTTACTATTGGGCAACGCCGAAAAAAGATGCCTTTGAATCTTCTCGAGCTTGTGATAAGTGTCAGCGGTATGCCAATTATTACAACAGCCCCGTGGCCCCTCTCACATCTCTCATGAGCCCTTGGCCCTTTGCTATGTGGGGGATCGATTTGATTGGAGAACTCTTGAAGGCCAGGGGGTGTCAAATATGCAGTTGTTGCGGTGGATTATTTCACGAAGTGGGCAGAAGCTGAGCCTTTGGCCACCATCACAGCAAAGAAGCTCAAATAATTTGTGTATAGAGCTATTCTGTGCCGGTACGGCATCCCATAAAAGCTGGTTTCGGATAATGGGAAGCAATTTGACAACAAGGAGATGAGAGAATTTTGTGAGCAAATGGGGATTCAGAAGAGCTTTAGTGAGGTTAATCACCCTCAGAATAATCGGCAGACGGAAGCTGGTTAATAAGATCATCAAACATACTTTGAAGGCAAAGCTAGAGGAGAAGAATGGAACATGGCCAGAAGAGCTCCCACAGGTTTCATGGTCCTATAATACCACCCCGAGAACTACCACCGGGGAGACCCCTTTCCCTATGGTATATGGGTGTGAGGCCATGGTGCCGATTGAAGTGGGGGCAGGATCTTTTCGAAGGGATAATTATGACTCAGGGGAAATTGAGGTAAACCATCGACTCTACTTGGACATGATCGAGGAGACTCGAGAGGATGCTCAGATCAGGATAGCAGTGTATCAATAGAGGACAGCTCGGCACTACAATAGCAAGGTTCAAGCCCGGACTTTTAAGGTGGGAGATTTTGTTCTGCGCCGGGTCATGCCAAACACCAAGGTAGTGAACCACAGAGTCTTTGGGGAAAATTGGGAAGGCCCCTACAAGATAAAATCAGTACTTTGGGAGGGAACCTACCACCTCAGTGATATGCGATACAAGTTGATCTCGCAAGCCTGTAATGCCGAGCATCTCCGCAAGTATTATCAGTAATATTGTTCTTTTCAGACTTAGTATTATTAAAATATTCCTAAGTCTCGGGGGATAGTGTTATATAGGTGCCTCCCCGAGGCTACAAGCATGTAATTGACTCACTTTCCGTTATCTATGAATGAATGATTGTTATTTACTTGTTGTGTGTCTTGATTTTTGACATTTGACTAAGAGACCAGCATGAGAACACTCCCTAGGGACTCCCATGCGAGGGCAAAACAATCACTTTTTTATATACTCGAGCTGGGCTCCGGACCGTTTCGGATCAGTATTATAATAACCAGCTTATATAAAGCGAGGTCATTACATAATAAGCAACATGAGCTCGTCATGAAGTTGAAGGCAGCCGCATATGCGAGCCCGTATATGCGGGCCTAAACTTGTAAGGCTGAGCCCGCGATGCCGAACGTCTAAGTCGGACGCGGGGATAAAATACTTGACAAATATTGGATGTTTTTTTTAAAAATGATTGACATACGATAAGAGCCGCTGAGCTCGGTCCATGATAAAATAAACTCACCATACACGACCAGGGTTATTATAACTTTAGGCCAGTAGTGGCAAAATTTCACCATACTGAAGGGTAATTTTTAACAAAGGAAGAAGATTGTGAGAGGATCGTATTTGAACCATCCGACTCGCATTATGCGAAAAGAGAATACAATAACGAGATACGAGCTCATGGGCCCGGCTCACTAATGCGAGTACACATGCAACAATTATGATTCAGCAGCGATGGGAGCCTTTTTATCATTAATTAATTTTACTTGTTGTACATAGGAGTAACGCGGGCATATAAAAGTACAAAACAAAAGAAAGGAAGATAACGCGAGCTTGTGGGCTCGGCCCTGCTGTCAAGGTATAACACCCGCCATATGTGGCCAGGGCTATGATAACCCTAGGTCAGTAGGGGCACATTAAACTTACACAAAATAAAGAAAATTAACAAGGGAAATTGGCTAGCATGGCAAGAGTAGGTGCGAGCACAGAAGACTTGGAAACTTTTACAACAACCATAGTTCAGAGTTGAGGCCCAAAGGCAAGATACTATAAATACATACACGAGGAAAACGGGGTGCCCACTTCCCCATAAAAAAATTATTGAATTAAATTAAATTAAGACTTGTTAGCTTCTTCCTCCTTCTGGGCCTGCTCAGCTGTGACCCGGGCCTGCTAAGCTGCTACCCGAGCCTCTTCTGCTCTCTGGGCATCTCTTTCCATCTCCAGCCTAAGTTTCTCGCCATGTCTGGTCGTGCCCGCACCCAGGAGACCCCAATCGAAGTCAAGGACCTTGCTGATAAAGACTTTCATAAGATTTCTGGCCCCTAGATTCTTGACATCTGTAAGAGCGGCCTCCTGGCTCGCGGCCTGGCTGAAAGAGACCCCTCTAACTCAGTAACTCTCTTATCCAGGGCCTCCTTCCCCCTCTTTGCATCCTCCGAGGCTAAATCATGGGCCTCATTCTACTCCCTCAACGCCTTCTCATGAGCAGAAGACAAGTCAAGTAGCTTTTGATTATAGTTATTCACAAGCTTAACCTTCTCCCGCACGTGCTCATTGACCTGATTTTGAAGGGATTTGACTTTAGCATCCAACCTCACGCTAGCCTAGCCAATAGCTCGAATTTCCTGGGTCTTGGAGAGCTGACGGAAATACACTTCGGCAGTGGCCCGGGTCAAGGCATCATTTTTAGCCTCAAGAGAAGTGGAAGTCTAATCATTAACATCCTGGTCGCAGATGTTGGCTTCTGTGAGCCGGACAAAGATGGACGTGACTGCGTTGGCAGATGAAGAAGATGGAAGGGGAACGTCAGCAGGAATTAAGAGAATGGTTTTCTTAGGAACGGGCTTGATTGGTCTCCCTTCCTTCGAGATGCGATGCCTTTTTATCCAAGGAGAAGGCCCACCACTCTTGAGATGCTCCGTTAGGGTTGTCATACGAGCTGAAGAAATATCTTGGTTGCGAGCCGATGTGGTCGCAGCAGCGGGCTGAACCAGACCCGAGGTTGCGGCCTGTTCAGCCTCCTCCATAAAGGGAATGGGTGAGATGACAATTTCTGAAAATATTAAAACAAAAAAATATATTAGCACCGCTAGATAAGGACATGAAAAAGATACAATTTAAAGTAAGATGCGAGCAAATAGGAGATGCAGATGAAAATGCAATATGGAAGATGCGAGTAAAATATAGGGTGCGATCCCATCAACTCGCACGTGCGAGCCCAATATTCCAACCATTCCTATTTCTCTTTTTTGGTTTTTTCTTTTGAGGAGTGAGTCTCACTCCTTCTTTCAAAAACCCACACTCGACCAGGTTCGAGGTGGTAATGAGTTTACGGATAACTATGTCTGTTTTGGGAAGCTCTAAAAGGCTGTCTACATTTCTTTTTTCCTGCCCTTGAAGGACAGTGCGAGGAGGGGTGGCTGGAGATAAATAAAAAAGATTGATTGTTAAAAAAGAACTATTATAAAGAAAAGAAATGCGACCATAAAGGACTTGTCTTACATGGATTGTAGTAAAAGTGAGTTTGGACTCGAGGCACTTCATGAACGTAGAAGTAAAGGCTTTTCCACTTCCCTAAGTTGCTCGGTCCGTTATGGATGAGATTTTTCTTGCTATAACATGGCCAGATAGATAGGTAGAAATATCCAAAATCATTTGGCAAATGTTTCAGGTTGAGAAAATAATCGAACTGCCTCACGGTAAGAGGAGGGAACCCGCGCTTGTGGTACATAATGTACAAAGCGATAGCGGCCCTATATCCATTTGGATTAATCTGAAGCGAGGCGAGCTGGTAGTACTCGCACACATCTCTAATGAAAGGGTGGAGGGGTGAAGAAATTCCTAGCCTGAGTAAGAAGGTGGACAAGAACATGCGAGGCACCCTGCCTCCATTTTCTTGATGATTAAATCTGTAGCATCGCATATGCGGCCTGAGAAGAATCACATGTCCCTCGAGCTGGAACTGGTCAACGATGTCGGCCAGATGCTTCTGGGTAAAAGAGGTGGCCAAGTCACGGCAAGCGAGCACTTTTGCCTCTTCATGGGCCGAGGTAGAACTCTCCTCCCCATCTAGAATGATTTACTTTCTAAAGATGATTTCACCCTCGAGTTCGGGCTCGGCAGGAGGCACATATGGTTCAGGGGAAGCAGCGGGGACGTAGGCATAGTAGCATACATTGACCTGACTTATGACATCAGCCACCTCCTCGCTCATTGGAGGAAAGGATGGCAATCGGGTCGGATCAGATCGAGTATTACAGAATCCATATCCAAACCCGAAAATTTTATCCATACCAGAACCCGACCCGAACCTGAAAAATACTCGAAAATGAATACCTGAACCCGATCCATCGGATTTCGGATCGGATTCGGGTATACCCAAAACCCGATTTTTTTTAATTGGATATTCATACCCGAACCTGAAACCGAACCCGAAATTTGAAAATTTGTATAATTATTAATATTGTAAGTGCTAGGGATTGAACACGCGACTTGCAGAGAAAGAGTAATTTTAACGTGTCATCTTCAACCACTCCACCACATCATTAATTGTGTTATTATATGTATAGCTAATATTTAAAAAATCAACTCAATTGATACCCAATTTTTTAAATTTATTACTAAAAGATGTTTTGTTAACCTTATAAAGCTTATCACCCGATTATATGATTGAATAATTATATTTCATTAAACTTTATATTTAGTTATTTTTTTAACATAAATATAAAAATATATGTTCTAATAATTATTTAATAATATATATAATGTGTGTGTATATATATATTACAATGTGTAATATATATAATTCTAATATTATATATATAATTTATATGTGTAATAATAATAATAATTTGGGTTTTTTTTCAGATTTCGGGTTCGAATCGGGTTCAGATAGAGTTTCGGATTTCGGATCGGGTTTCAGATCGGTATACCTAATATCCAAATCCAAAAATTTTCGGGTTTAAAAATTAAATCCATATCCAAATCCAAAAAATCGGGTTCGATAAATCCAAAATTTCAGGTTTCGGATCGGGTATCCATCCGTCAGATCGGATTATTTTGCCATCCCTAATTGGAGGGTCATACGACCAATGCTAGCCATCCTCTTCACCCTCGAGCCCTAAGATGGGGTATTCTGTGGCAATATGACTCTTTCCTTTATTGGTATCATAGTGAGCGATGCCTGGATCGCTGTCGGTTCATTCAGAATCGAGATAAATGGGGTCGAGGTCATCGGCTGCAGCTTGCTTAAGGAGCTCTCTCGAAACATTTCCCTCAGAATCTCCTTTGCCTGCTCTTCGTCGATAAGAGTGGGCTCGTGTATTAAAAGTTCCTCTACTCCAAGTGATGCAGGAATCTTGGAGAGGTCCACGGGTCTATTTCTCCAATCGTAAATATTGGTCTCCTTGGTGTAATCTTTAGGGTTGGGGTCAAGATGGATGTTCAGCGAGCTAGAACCACTAGCTCGCATCTCATTTTCAACTCTGGCTATGTTCATGGCTCCTTGTGGGGTGATAGCGGAGCCGGGAGAAATAGGTTGGCTAAGGCGTCCAGAAATGGAGGTGAGCTCGCGTTGAAAGTCCTTTGAGCCTTGCTACTTAGGAGGATATTGGTTCAAAGGAGACGGGGTAGCTGAAGAGCGAGTCGGGCTAGAGGAAGAATGAGATGACCCATAAAAGCGAGCAGAAGACGCACTCGACATCTGTAAGAGATGGTGGATGTTAGTGTGTGACCCTATAAAAAATGTATATATATAGATAAATTATGGGTCGCACATAAGTGTCCTCGCATCACACACGAAATTGCACCTAAAAGTCTACGTGAGCTCATGGGCTCGCATCGTGGGGATTCAAACGAAAAAAATGGGTGATTGTGGATCAAAATGGTACCTGTAGATGATTCAAACAAAGATCCTGAAGAATTTGTGGTCGGAAAGTAACGTCACCGGTAGACGGTTGTTGTGGCGATGATGGTTTTAGTTGCGGTAGATCCTTGGGCAAAATGGACAGTAGTTCGTTAGTGTTCTTGGAAATGTGAGAAATAAAATGAGGATCTCACATATTTATAGGGGATGTGAGAGAGATAGGGGTGACACGTGTCATCCTCTCAGGGGTTGACACAAATCCCTATGTCAACTGAGAGAGAATTGTGGATTCATGTGTGAGTTGGGCCAGCACTTGCGAGCTGAGCTTCACATACGGGATGGGCTCCCACATGTGATTTGTGCTCTCACATGTCTCTCACATGCGAGCTGGGCTCTCACATGTGAGTTGGGCTCGTGATGTGCGAGCTGGGCTCAGGTGCCCATATGTGAGCTGAGCTTATGTGCCCATAGGCGAGTTGGACCCATGAGCCCATATCTTGTGGAAAATAAAGGAAATATTTTATTTATTGATTTAGAGAAAAGGCGGTGCGGACTGAGGCAACCAGGTCGACCCGCGTTTGAGGACTTTGTGTGTAACATGGAAAGTGACTCATAGATGACTGAGTTGCTCGTAAATTTCAGGGCCGACATGGGGTATTTATGCAATCACGGGAAGAAATACGGAGATGCCGCGAGATTGTAGGGAGCGTGTGGAGCCGGTCGAGATTTACGTGACTAATTGGCTGAAGGCCTGACTTTATCATAGGCTTGGGCTGCACGGGTCGAAGAACCCTAACCCTAGACTATGTGACTTGTTCCCCAATAACTACGTGAGGCTTGATCCCTATAAATAGGGTACATAGGCACTTGTATAGGACATGAGTCAACACTTGATAAAGAATAAAAAAAAATACCCTATTCTTTCTTGAGAATTCAACATACAAGCTCAGCCACCACCATACATAACCTTCCTCCGCTCAAGAACACCATATTTGATCTGTATTCCGGCCAATAACCTCCAAAATACTTTTATACGAAATTCTCCCTATTACAGGGCACATTATTGATAGAAATTATGAACTTTCAAAATTGTGTCACCATGTATTTGTGGCCTTAGCAAGCTGTTGAATTAAATTATATGTTATGTCATATGGATTTTTGGACAATGATTTTGGTTTTATAAATTTATGATACTTGATTCAGTAGTGTAGAATTATTTTCTTGCTGGGCTCCTTGGCTCATTACTTACAAATTTTCACGTGCTTAGTTTTTGGGACATCCTAAAGTTGGACTTGATTTGAGATTGCTTTCGAATAATGTTTTTTAGTGATTATATTTGTATTGGAGGTGTGTCTCCCATGATTTGCTTTATTTTTGGCTATATGATGTTATTTATGTTTGGGATTAAAAACCGTGTAGGCTTATTTGAGACTTATTTTAAGCATGAATAAAATTTGTAGTTTTAGTTTGATATTTAAGTATAATTTATTATCTAAAAAGTCGGGGTATTACAATAATAATTCAAAAATATATCATAATATAACCAAAATGAATTAATTACATGATCACAAAAATATTTGGAAAAAAACTCGTAATGAATTCAACATTCTTTTTAATTAATTTGTAAATTTTTTTGCGAAAATATTAATTTGTAATTTGATCGTACTGTATAATCATACATTCTATTGTTGGTAACGTAATTTATTAATGTTATTTAGCAGTGTCATACTATACTATAAATAAACTTCTGAGCTTACAATACAACCTTAGAGCATCTCCAACCTGTATAACCCTTAGCTAAAAATCATTAATACATACTATAAATAAAAAATATGGAGATTATGTAAAAAAAATCCATCTCCAATGATACATTCCCCTTGTCTATATATATAGCCAACATCTTGATGTTGGCTATATTTGTTGAACCAATACAAATCTGTAAAAAATCTGTAAAAGAAATTCTAATCATTTATTACCATATTGAAGTAATATATTCTATTTATAACAACATAAAATTTTAAAAACATCATATTTTTAAAATATAGCTAACCAATATAGCCAATACCATTGAAATACAATGTCTTACAGATTCAACAAATTTTATATATTGTCTTACAGGTCCGGTTTAGCGAACCAATTATAGCCAACACCATTGGAGAGGCTCAACAAATAAACGAACTAAATAAGTAGTCACTTTGTTTTCAGATCGCTTAACATATATAATAAAATTATTTGAACTATAAAGGATTATAATAGTTTTTCTATCGATTCAACCTACACCATCCCCGAAACTATCAACATCGCAGTTGACTTTCACATAAATGTCAGATATATCCCAATATTTTGTTTTTTGGTTACATTGACTAAAACGGGGGAATAGATGCCCCCAAGTTACGAACAGTCTTTTGTTGTGAAAAGTAAATTTTTGCGATATTCATCAGTGTCCCACTTTAAATAAAAGAATTTTAAATCTCCAAGAAAGCCATATAACTCATTTTTAATGAAGCCACACCAAAACACATAAACACTTCAAATAAAACATGCTAACACCAATAGATGGGTACAACCTTGATAACAATGTACAAACAAAATCCCACCCAAAATTGATTAGATCCCACCCGAAAAGGATGTTTATTCGAAACTTTTGAAAAAACTGAAAAATAATAGAGAGGATGAAAGAGCGAAAGGGGTTTAATCGGTAAAAGACGATTGTGAATCTGTGAAACGGAGAATGAATGAGGAGGAAATTAGAAATCTAGATCTGAAAAATAAGAGTCAGCTCTCAATAAGATTTTTTATGATCAATCCATCGATAACATTATTTGATTAGTAGTGTCGTTTTTAAATCAACTGATTTTCCTATTTTTATCTTTATCTTCTTCCTGTTTTAAGTTTTCTTATTTTTATGTTTCTCTTCCTATTGTTTTGAACTTGAAGGCTTGAAGCATTGAAGCATTATCATAATAAGCAAATAGAGTATCCTCAATTTTTTCACACTAATTCGTAGAAACCCTGCTTTATAATAGCCCGATATATGAGAATAATTGGTTGAAAAACATATATTCCTGAATAGAGCAGCAGAACATTTGCACAAACACACAAAACAACCAACGTATAATGCATTGGATAATAAATTTGAAAAAGAGTAGTGCTAGAGGTCCAAATTGGGTACCAAAAAAAATTCAAACAATGTGGTATATGTGATGTGCCAGTATAGACTATTTTAATTAGTTTTTTTATGTGAATATATGGGGGTTCATATTTTTAATTACATCATAACCAATTAGGAAATGCCACGTGGAATTTGTAAACCATTTTGAGATCCAATTTGGGCACTGTACTTTCCTTCAAAAAATCATATTCAGATTCTCAATTTTTTTTATCAAGAGATACGTTATACGTAGCTGAATTGTATCAGAATATGATAGTTGGAGCTAAGAGTTTCTTTTATTCAAGAAAGTTTACCATCTAACCGTCGGATATGCAAAGATGACCACAAACATTTAGACGATAAAATTTTAATGTTTGAGAAGAAAACACCCATTTTGTACAAACACCCATCATCCTGAAGCAACTTGAAAAAATAAAATAACAAAGAAAAAGATGTTGGGTTTTGAGGCATAAAACGCAGCGGAAACAATGTTTAAAAACTGTAAAAACCAGAAAAATTGAAACTCATCGCATGATCCATGCAAAAAGACACTATTTAATTTGTGGTTAAGATGTTTACCTTAAGTAACTTTACAATTTTGGTTGTCTAATGGAGGTCCAAGCTTTCAACAATCACCACGTATCCCGTCGTGAAACGATCTACGTCTTGAAGGTATCCACGCGAATGATCGAATGGAGGATGAGTGTGTACTAGCACTCGTAAATCAGAAGCCGACTTCTCTCTCTCCCTCTCTCTCTCACATACACACACACATAAGCTGCTAGGATTTGTGTTAAATCTTATAAAAACGTAAAACCCTAGTAGAGGTTTAATAAGATATTATATAGGTAAGAGAAAAATACTTTTGACCCTAAACTAATTTAGAGTTTTAATAAAACTGAAAATCCTAGTTATTATTAATTAAGTCTTACTTAATCATCCAATAACTCAATTTGAATTTAATAGTAAATTCAAATTTCTTATTTATGTAATAAATTAAGTCTTAATTAATTAATAACAAATTATTTGAATTACCTACATTTAATCTAAATCCGAATTTAAATTAAATAATCCTCCAATCATTTTTTGTGTGACCCTTTAGGATATCATTACATTGCTAACAATTTTAAATCTAATTTAAAATTGTAAACAATGAGCGGCATCTAGTAATACATCATTGATATCCAAGTAGTAATAATTAAATCGGTGATCGATTAAACCTTTCGAGAATAATGTACAATATAATTTAGTCCCATTAACAATATAATATTGATTAAACTCAAGGCATGTTATGTGTCATACTCTTCATGGTTTAATCTAGGTTTCCTTGATTAATGAATAGACTATCATTTCAAATCAATATTTGAGCGCGGCGCCGCATATTTCATAGTCTATAGCTCACGCAAGAGGTCAATAATATCTGTCCAAAATTAGGAGGGTTAAATCCTTTGATTTAACTAATGTGAGCCTTTGATTACACATGTATTTTAACTAAAATATAACCCAATGGGTCCTTTGGATATAATATATATGATAAACTAATATTGAAATTTAAACTAAACCGTTATACACCAAACATCATTAAAAAATTAAAATTTGGTACACACCAATATATAACATTTTGGTATGCAACAACACATAAATATTTTGGATATAATCCAACAGCCCTATTAGAGGTACAAAAATTCAAATCTTAAGCTCATGGCTTAACTAGCACTAAAATATCCATTAAAGGTACATAGAAGACCTTTAGTTAGATCCTTAAACAAGAAGTTGAATAAATACATACAAGAACAATACCGCCAACTCTCAAGACACCATCAATTTCAATAAAATGATACATATAAGAAGAATCAAGTAGTTTATCTTAACTCCACATATACCACACTGAATATCTATATTGAGTACGAGGTAACACAATAAGAAATGGGTTGCAACAATCAAAATAATAATTTATTTGACTTTACAAAGCAAAACACATACTTTCTGTACACAAGAGACAATTTAAGCTTAGCCGGTGAATACATATATCATAAGTATAGTACTAAAAAATCAGCCACAAAATTGATTGCAACAAGCCAAAATTAAGTCTGTAGATTAAGCATCAAAACATGAATTTAAGAAATGGTTGTACACTAGTCAGAATTGTCAGTTCTATTAAGATAAAACAAAATTAAGATAAATTCTTAATATTTTAAACAAAAGAGGTAAATTCACAAATTAAGCCAAGTGCACAGATTATCTCCAATTAATAACATAGAGCAATCAACCAGAATAATGTCCACTAACCTCAATACAACACAATCTCGATTATTTATCAATTTACCACAATATTGATCATAATTTAGGATTTGAGTGTGCAAACCTCAGCCATGGCATTGAATCGATATAAAATTACCTTTATCCATACCTTAAGATATGAATAACCGAGCTAGTGATATATATTGAGCTTCGCTGAGTTAACTCACCCCGAGTTGTTGGGTGGACTCAGTGAGTTGAGTCGACAATCATCGAGTTTGATGATACCATAGCCTTGTGGACCTTCGTCTTCATGTGGATACCCTGGAACCGCATTGTCCCATCTTAGAATCTCCATCGAAAATGGTGCATCGTCATTGTAGAACTGGAATCGCCGAACTGGGAGCAAAATCGTCGAATAGAGCTTCGAACAAACAAGATTAAGATTATAGCATTCTATTTATCTACAGATTAATGCAAAATCGAGGAGATATCATCAATTTTATGAGAAATTGAAGAATTATAAGAAATAATTTAGGGTTTGCGCATGTAAACAATTCGGGAATGGAGATATATTAATATGTATATGAATTGAAATCTGGAGAGTTGTAGAACATAAATTCATGATCGAATTGACTGAAAGAAGGAGGGTTTGGCCGAAATTTGCAATTGAAGTACTAGGGTTTTAGTCGGGTTTAAATAATCGAATAAGGACACATAAACAATTAATCAAGAGAGTTAAATTTTTGTATAGAGCAGTTAATTACTCTCGTTTGAATTTTTTTATATAAGTATATTTACTTATTGAAAAATATTTTTAAATTCTATTATATTTTTTTAGAAAATACATCTGAAAAAATTGGTGAAAACTGTAAAATCATGTTTTGAACCCTACACGGATTTTAAATTGAAAAAAAACATGAATTAAAAACTGTAAAAAACAAAAGGTCTAGGTTAAATTATAATAAACCCTAATGTTATACCCAAATTTGGACATGTGTTCTAAACAAACTCACCTTAAACTGGGACGAGCCAACCAAGTTAGAGAAACTGAAGATGGAAAAAACTCAACAATATACATGAACTCACAACAAGGATGATAAGAGCTCATGTCTACTTTGCTAAAATGAATCTCGGTTCAGTTCTCTAAGGGATTTAGGATCCTCTCTCTAGTAGAGATTCAGACTCATTTCTCTCTAGGATTTGTGATATCCTCTTTAACAGAGATTCGGTTCTCCTCTCTATAAGAGACCGAGACTTACTTCTCTAAGGGATTTGTGCTCTCCAGGCTCTCCACTCTAGAAGATATTAGGGTCCACCTCTTCAGACTCGCATATCTAGAAGAGATTCAGACCCTTTTCTCAAAGGTATTTAGGCTCATCTCCATAAAGAATTTCAGGCTATCATCTCTAGTAGAGATTCGAGCTCTCCTCTCTCTTGTGGATTCAGGCTCTCATCTCCCTTAAGAATTCATGATCACATCTTTAGGAGATTTCAGTCTCACCTCTCTAGTAGAGGTTCAGGCTCACATATCTATAGAGCTCAACCTTACTTCACTAGCAAGATATTGACCCCACTTCGCTAGTAAGAGTTTCAGTCCCACTTCGCTAGTAGGAGATAAGCCTCACTTCGCTAGTATGAGCTATGACTCTAATCATATGCATGATTTAAAAGGTAGAGAAAACCACCACAATTGGACAGTTATGAAGAGTTAAAGTGAGATAAGATGCTAGTCAGCTCTAATCATGGAAACAAATACATAAAGAAAATACGGAAAAGAGAACAAAACAGCCCTAACAGGTAGGTTTGTGCGAGCCGAGGCTCTAGGTTGGCTCACATCGCTTATGTGTGACCATGATATGGAAAATGACTCATAAATGACTAGGTTATTGTAAATCTTGGGGTTAACACAAGTTATTCTTGTAATCATTAAAAGAAATGCGGAGATGTCGTTGGATTGTTGGAAAATGTTGGACTACATTGGGATGAGATGTCCCAACCCTAATTATGTAACTTGTTCCCCGTAAAATACGTGAGGCTTGATCTTTATAGATATAGTAAGTATGCACCTTATATGATGATGTAAATTGATACTCGTTGAGAAATCATCATATATGCCCTTTCACTACCATAAAACAACCTTCCTCTGCCACTCAAAACCATCTTAAATATTTATTCCGATCACGAACCTCCAAAATATTATTAAACGAAATTTTCTCTATAATACATAATAATATTAAAATACAAAAGAAATTAAATATTACTCCCTCCGTCCCGTTGAGATGTATACATTTGCTTTTGGCACGGAGATTAAGAAAAAGTGGAATGTTGCGAGAAAAAGGAAGAAAAGTGGGTAAAATGGTGGGACTAATCAATATTAAATATATAAAGTTAGTGTAGTGAAAAAAAGTAGTGGTTGCAAATGGGTGTAGTTAATTTTTATATTATAAAATTTTTACTATTTTTGGTAAATTTTGAAATGTATAGAATTGAATGGGACATCCCAAAAAGGAAAGTGTATAGAAATGAATGGTATAAAGGAAGTAGTTATACGAAATTTAAATTTTAATAAATCAATGATAATTTATAAATTTTTAAAAAAGCAGTTGTTTGCTGAGTTTATTAAAATTCATATAAAATCTTATAAATTGTTGTAGTATCGTAGATCCTTCAAAATTTTAAAGAATTTATTAGATGTTCATAAAATAATGAAAAAGTATCAAGATTCTTATCGAAATTGAAAAAAATTCAAAAATAATAAAACTAGTGTTAAATATACCTAAAGCTTTACCAAAAATTTTCTCGAATGACGTGTTCTGCCACATGGCGAGTTTTGATTGGTAGATACATATATACATGCGGGGTTGTCACATGATTATTAGAAAGGTTATCAAATATACATGTGATTAATCAAAATTTGAGAACAGTTTTAGAATGATTTTTGGAATATCTAATATTTATCAAATACCAATGTAAGTTAAAATATCATAAAATCTTGAAGAATTTACAAAATCTTAATTGCATATCTAAAAATCTTAAAGATACTTTAAATATTTATTGGATATCAATACATTTAATCTAAACAAAATCTTCATATTCAAATAAATTATCAAAAATCTCTAAATTAAATATATCTTTATCTTTATATTAAACAATTTTGTTTGGATATTATAAATATCGGGCTTCAATTTGAAGGGACACACCATCGTTTTGATAAGATGGATATCAGTTCCACCTTGAGATGCGCATTCCGGATGTGCGTAAATAACATATAACAACAATGTATATTGTGTTTTTCTTTTCTAAACTTTCACCGGATATGGTGTTCTCTCATGCGTATTATTATGTATATTATTGAATACGCATCATGTAACAGCGCAGGTATGTAAAAGTTAATTCATGTATATACAATGTGTATGAACTAGATTCAGGAAAAAAAGAGAAAGAATGAATTCAATTTCACATCATGAAGAAGCTCAAGGTATGTTACGGAGAAGATTACATTGTCTCCCATTATTTGTATCATCAAACAATGAACATCGATTAACATGAAATGAGAAATTCGTTATTGTAAACAATGAAATTAATACGTATTTCTTAATTGCGTATATGATAAATAACTTTGACCACCGAAAATTGGAAAATCTGATTTTCATTCATAAAAACGAGATATCATTATCATTCCAACAATTTCGAGATTTATTTCGAGATTTTACATATTTCGAGATTTTACATGGTTAAACATCGGAATTCCATAACCATACCTTAAGCGCGTGACTCATTTTACACACACGAGGTACTTATATATGACCTAAAACCCCCTCTTTTCGAATTTTTGCCCGGATCATTCTACAATACACAAACACAATAACAAAACCCCTATCAATTTCAATTCTTATAGCATAAAGATTTGATTTTTACATATTTTTTCTTCTAATTCTCTTCTTTTCTGTCAAGATTAGATTTGAATTACTCGAGATTTGAATCTCGCGCTTGTGGATCATCGAAATGGCAGAATCGGGTCAACAGGGTCCGGATCGGGTCGTGCCCGGGTCGAATTCCACCGCGCCTGCTGTTGGTATGGGTATGTACATACATGTTTTGTATAGATTGATTGTGTAATTGAAGTTTTATTGTGTTTTATTGTTGTTGATTTAAGTCAATTTTGGAATTTCTAGGGTTTTGAGAAATTTGGGTATTGTTATACGTGGAAATGTGTGTTGTGTGTTTTGTGGTGATTGCGAGTAATTGTAGTTAGATTGATTTTTGGTGTAAAGAATGATACTGAGTTATCGTAGATGCTATCACTCGGTTTTGTAATTTATATGCCATTTTTGTTTTCGGCTGGGCTTGAGTTTTGGTGGTATGAGTAAAAGTGTGTGTTTATTTATATGTTGGTACGTTTTTTTTGTGAATTTAGAGTGTATGCGATATGTATTTTTTTCGTGAATTTAGAGTTTTAAGTGTATGTGTGGGGGAGTAAGGATTCGTACCTGAAGAATTTTGTTTTTGTGTATCCAAGTACCCCTTTTCGTAAGTTAGCTGCATTTTTTGTGTTCTATGACGAGTATAGAGCTGTTGATAAGTCCTTTATGTGGTAGAAATAGTGTTTAAGTTTTAATGGTTTATATATTTGATGCCAGCGATTATTGTAAGTATAGTTGTCGAGTAAATAAGTGTGTTATCTTAAACTAGTTGGGGTAAGCTAATAATGAGTCATATATATGTGTGTGAAAAGAAAGTGGATAAAATTGAGTAGAATTGCTTTTAGTTCTAATTCTATTCAGAAATCCGACTTTCTTGAGTGGTAGTTCGTATTGTTTCTCTGTTATTTTTTGCTTTATTGAATACTTTGTGACTATTTTGTCAGTTTTTAGCGAACTGACCAATTTGTCAACTGATGCAGCTGAGAGGCACTTTAGTCCTGATAACCCTATTCAACAGGTAATTAGGATGCAACCAGAATCTTCTGTTCACTTGTATAGTTTTACCTGCAATGTTTATATTTAATATATGTTGCATTCCTTATTAATACTTTGAAGATTTTAATTTCAGATATTGCAACCTAAACAGGAGAAGGTTGTGTCAGCGAGTTCTTTGGATACAAGTACAACCATTGTTGGGCCGCCAAGCATTATGACAGGCACACCAGAAATCTTGGCTTCAAGTGGAGCACTTGCTACTTCCTACCAACCCAATACATATGCTCCGCTGGATCAAAGTTTCTACTATGGAGGTTATATTTCTAATCAGCCAACATTACGCTATAAATAAAATGAGTATATAATTCTAAACTGCTTCTAGTGCTTGATAAGGTGATATATTTTCTTTGCCCTAGAAATACTGTTTGGTAATATTCAGTAAAATTTCTATGGAAAAGAAAGATTTAAAGAGGATATGTATTTAACAACAAAAATATTGTGTTGTAAACTTTGTCTGACTGCAAAGCTAACTAGGAAAGGTGTCAAGATTGGAAGTACTAGGGATCCGGTATGCTGCTTTGTATATAATGATTAAACTATGGTGAAATTGAGCAACTCTTGTCTATTTGCTGGCATGATAGACTGATA
Organism: Apium graveolens; assembly: GCF_009905375.1. Lineage (NCBI taxonomy): Eukaryota > Viridiplantae > Streptophyta > Magnoliopsida > Apiales > Apiaceae > Apium > Apium graveolens. The sequence goes on from NC_133650.1 coordinate 302,284,385, forward strand.
GAGAAAGCTTTGATCATAATATCATATATTGGCTAAATGGGTGTATCTCTATTGATGAGTTCTATTACTTTCTTCAGTCATTTCTAGTTTTTATATTTTAATATGACCTGTTTTGACATCTAAAGTAGTTTGCGGGTTGTGTGAGTGAGTAATGCTGTCTATGACGATTTAAACAGACTACTAAGTATATGATGATGTAAGTGAAGGAAAATTGATGAAGATTGTTTTGTGGAGGGATTAGGGAGAAAGTTGACTTTTGACCGCTATGAATTACTTTTTCCAACAGAGAAATATTTTGTAGTATCATTTCTACTAATTTCTAATTGGCATGCTGACTTGAAACTGAATCCTTCAACTATTTGTAGCTAAAATGGCATTTGCTTTACCTTACTCTGCTTGCTAGTTGAGTTCGTAATTCCCCACATGTCATCTTTATTTTGCTTTTGGTTGATGTATTGCTTCTCTTATTATATTTCTTCTTGATCTTATTAGTTATCTATTTCTTCTTTGTTTTGCATCAGGTTATGAGAATAATACTGGTAATTGGGGTGACTATTCAAACTATGTTAGTGCCAACAACTTGCAGATTATACCTCCAGTGAGTAGTTGTTTTAAACTTATTTTAAAGTTTATTGCCTCTGAATTAACTCACTAGATGTTTTCATGTTTTAACATAGGCTATGTTCAACGAGAATTCATCACTCTTTTATCCCTCCGGCTATAGCTTTGATGCACAAATGGCTTATGGCCAGTTTCCTCCCCTGCCTAGTCCAATGTCCCCGTTTTTGGTAGATGGTCAGCTGTATTCTCCACATCAAATACCCATGTCATCGAATTTTTATCCTCAGTCGATCTCTCCAGGCCTACCACATGTTACGTCTTCTCATTCAATGTCACAAACTGAGATGGTGAACCCAGTAAGTACAGGTCAAGAGAGTGTTAATGATAATATGCTTTTTGGACCAGGATCTGGTTATTACTTGCATTTTGGATCATTCCCTGCTAGTAATGGACCTGCGAACAGTAGCCTTGGCTTGTACAAATATCCAGGAGAGTTTGGATCTGGTGAAAATCCATCAATTCGATCAAATTCCAACGACACGGGCAACATTTTGTCTCCATTGACACCAGGAGCAGTTTACACACAGCCAGTTGGCATTCTTGGATCATATGACCAGAACTTGGCACAGGTTCGTCCTCTACATAGGAGATTCCCCGTAACAGTAAATTAGACCATGCGAGTATTGCTATTGATATATGTTATTTAAATGCTCTAAATATTCATATTATATGTGATATATTTTAGTAACCAAATTTACTGTTCTGATGTTTTATAGGATTAATATGATTGGTATCATCACCCTATATACTTCTGTTACTGCATAGGAGATTCCCACAGTAAATTAAAGCATGCGAGTATTGCTGTGAATATATGTTATTTAAATGCTCTAGATATATTCATATATGTGATATATTTTAATAACCAACTTTACTCTGTTGATGTTTTATAGAACTATTATGATTGGTACCATTACCCTATTTACTTCTGTTAATGCATTGATGATAATCCTAGAAGCACCCCACTTTTAGGATACTCCTAAATGTAAACCTATAAGACTATACTTCGAGTTTAACGTTCTATAACTTCTGTCATAACATTATGTGTTGTGGTTGAGGGAACTTTTTGGTTCATATACTCTTATACATGCATTGCAATTACTCCCGCCCCCGGGGCAATGGTTTGTAACTGCCACCTAATTACAATGCTGGATTTGCGTACATGGTCTTTCGATATGTTGCTTGTAGGTTGTAAGTTGTATTTATATTGGTAACTTCAAACTTAATGTAACTCTTGCCTTTTCTCGTTTCTTTTCTCTTTGTTTATCAACTTGAGTTTGTTTTTTACACAATGAACCTCCGATTTACCATCACAGTTCGACATATTTGTCTTATCTTCCCTGATCTTGACTCTGCACTCCTAGACTGCAGATTATCTTGTTATAAGGACTCTCAATTTATCATAACTAGTACCCTCGCGCATTGACATGATACATTTTTTTGGGTGCACATCATGTTAAATCTGTTTGATATTCAGTACTTTAATGGGAACAAAAATACTCCTATCTTTCTTTCCTTTCTGTCTTTGTTTAAGAGACCAAAAAATGTATTAATAATTGAAGTTATAATAACCAATAGAGGTTTCACCATAGTTTCTGTTTGGTGAATACAAGATATGCTGTTTTTTGTATTGAAATTTTTACATAACATGTGTTTGAGTATTGTAGTTTATCGAACTTCCATAACTAGTTTATATTTGCAGGCTTCTCAGCAGCAAATACCATTCACAAGGCGCTATCCTAATAGTAACTCTTCTAGAATATTTAACTATGACAATTGGGATGCTGGTCGCTTCAACCGATTTACTTCTGATAAAGGTGGGAGAAGGGAGAGGGATTCAACTAGTGTTTCTGCTGATTCACATGGCATTTCCAATGATCGCAATCGAGGACCAAGAGCATTAAAGCCGAAGATTAAAACTAGTACTGAAGAAATGGCTGCACCTGGTATTGCTAAAACAGGTGCATCTACTTCTGGAGTCAACCTTGATCTATACAACCGACCAGATTTTGTCACGGACTATGAGGGAGCCAAGTTCTTTGTCATAAAGTCTTTTAGTGAAGACAATGTTCACAAAAGTATTAAATACCGGGTTTGGGCCAGCACACCTCTTGGAAACAGGAAACTTGATGCGGCCTATCAAGAAGCTAAGGATGCTAATAGCGTTTATCCTGTTTTCCTCTTCTTTTCGGTATGATACTTTAACTCTCTCAATCAAATGTAATTTAGGTATTATTTAATCAAATAAAATTTGGATTTAATTTAATTTATATGTAATCAAGTATATAAATTACAAAATTAGTCAAAAAGTATATAAATTACAAAATTTGGGTATGTGGAATATATGGTGGTTGATTGTTTCTGCTCGTCAGGAATCTGATTAGAAGCAACACCATCTAATGTTCCTATGGATTGCCTAGTTGTATTTGACTCGTTATCGCACACATATTCATCCGCCGACCTGCACTTGAATGGATTGTTATATAAACAAAAACTCCCCATCAAAGTTTTTAGTTTGAAGCTTTATATGTTGGGTAAGCGTAATGTGATGACTTTGCGCTAGTATATGCTACAATAAATTTGTACTTGATGATTGGACTTACATATGTAGGATACTCATTTTGATTTTTAATTAGATTTAAAATGAATAATATTTAACTAAGACTTTATTAGAATATGCCATGGCGGTACATTATCTTCTTCGATAAAAGAAGGCTATATCAGAAAGTACTAATCTAGAAAAGTTAGAAACTTTTGAGTATAAATCTTGTTATGGGTTAGGACCCAAACACTCAACCCACCTTAGCCTATCTTTCTATGTATATATTTCACCAATCATACTTCTACATTCTTTTCCTACAGCAACAGGCTTCCTTAATCTGTAATTCTGTTTTAGCCAAGTCTCTCGAATCTGTCCTGGATCCGAATATTTATATTATTTTGGAACAAAAGAATACCGGAAGTGGTAAATGTCAATTAGTGTTGAGCTCTTATGCTGTGGAGAGCTTACTGGTTGTACCATTTAAAGAAAATTGACCAAATCTGTTGTATAATTGTTAGGCTACTACCAATTCTGTCATTTGGGTGTACATGGAACAACTGCTTACATGCGTTTTAATACTTGAAAAAATTGTCTTAATTTGGGCAAGATTCATTATTTCTTGTTTGATTGTATAATTTGCATTGGATCTATGTATGGAAGATGAACCTGGCTTAAGTATTGAAACAGAGCGCACTTGTTTCGATTGCTGATTCATAAATGTTTACTTCATTTCTCGTTTATAAAAGAAATTTGTAACTTTAAAGTTTAAAAGATGGAAATCACGGAAAACATGGCACTCTACAAGACAGAAGATGAATCAAAGCATGACTTCTCATTAAATACTAAGGAAGATGCAATAAATGAAACCTAGATATAGCACCATTTTCTGTATCTGTATTTGTTTGCTTATATTTACGTTCTTGGTTCTATTTGTTCTAGGACACATTTTCAAACTTTGCTCATTTGTTTTCCAGGTTAATGCTAGCGGACAGTTTTGTGGTGTGGCTGAGATGACTGGTCCTGTTGATTTTGAGAATGATGCAGATTACTGGCAGCAGGATAGATGGAGCGGTCAATTTCCTGTTAAGTGGCATATAGTAAAAGATGTACCAAATGGTCGATTTCGTCATATTCTACTGGAAAACAATGAAAATAAGCCTGTCACTCACAGCCGAGACTCTCAGGAGGTACCTAGCAATAACATTTTTGTTTCCAGTTATCCTTTCTATTTATAAGTATATTTTTTTTTCATGGTCGTTATTACCTGGGAGAAAATTAGAAAATTAACAGGATGTGTCAAATTATTTGGATAGATTATTTTGTTTTTAATTGCTCATGAGAAATACTTTGCGGTCCAATTGCTAATTTAGGCCCTTACTTGCCAGACTCTTTTCTCGTAAAAAAACTTGTGGAAAAAGTGAAGTGAAATATTGGTTCTATTCGCCAAATTAAAAATACCTAATTAGGGGCATCTTGGGTTTTGGCCCACCACCCACACCCACAATATGTTAACTTCAACAATCAGTCTTACTAAAGTCAAACTTGTACAGTCAATTTGGTTACATAGAGAATAAGGTTGACCTTGAGATATTCCCTAACTACCAGATCGTTATAAATATTAGTTTTATTTTTTACTGAGATTTGAAGAGAAGTATGTAAACAAATGAATCTTATTAAATATTTACTTGCCATTTTTCATTTTATTTTTAAATTAGGAAAGTAGATAAGTAAGTGCTTAATACAATACACACAAATTAATCATACCTCAGGAAACTTTTTCTAAGGTCTACCTTAGGAGATCCTTATTCTCTATTACATATGTATTGAAGTACTGTAAATAGCATGTTTGCATAGTTTGGAAATTTTTAAAAATAAGTTTTAGGTTATATCTCCTGCTTTATTTTGCCTTCATGCTACAATTGAGATGATTCTGTAACTTTGTTAGCGCACACAACATGACATTTGTTTGCAATAATATTAGGTGAAACTGGAACAAGGTCTTGCGATGTTAAAAATATTCAAAGATCATGATGCTGATACATCGATGTTGGATGATTTTGTTTATTATGATGAGAGGGAGCGATCATCGCAGGAAAAGAGGGCTAAACAGTCCAGTCCAAGCAAAATTCCTGATGCTTCAATAAATCAATTATCCGAGAACCTTGCTGGTACCCTTCATCTGAAAGTCAGTGAAGACAAAAGAAAGTAATCTGTGGAGTGCTGTGGCAAAGCCCCAACTGATAGAGAAGGAGATTGATTCATTTAGTCAAAGCCGGGTTTGGCCATTTAGGAATAGAAATACTGAGCAGTTGAGCATTGCTACTTTAGCAAAGAAAGCAATGACAGGGAGTACTCTGCTCTTGTATTTTCTGGTCAATTAAGTTCATCTGTACACTAAGTTTCTCTTTTTTTCACCATCGCCCTAGTTTATTTTCCTTTATGTTTTTCTAAATTATCAATTGGAGCATTTGCTGGATATTTGGATTTTTTTGGCAAAAGATGGGGGAGAAAAGTAGGTATACATTTAGAGACCATCAAGTTGGCTTGGTTCTATACAAGCATATGCTATTGGGTGTATTTAGAGACCATCAAGTTGGCTTGGTTCTATACAAGCATATGCTATTGGGTGTTTTGTAAGTTTATTTTTATTATATAAGAACTCTAGCGCAGGCCGTTAAAATTGTGCTGCTGCACAGAGGGAACACAAAGACTCACATCTTTGATTAAGAGATGTCTGTGTTCTATTGTTTTGTTTTTGAACTGCTGCACAAAAGGAACATAAACCTTGATTAAGAGATGCCTCAGTGTTCTATTATTTTGGTTTTTTTAGTTGTGTATACTTTTACCGAGCCCCGTGTTTGAATGCATTAGGCAGGTTACTTGCAGTCTTGAGTAGAATGTGTAACTAACAAGTTAGCTTTATGTTTAGACTCTATTGTAGACGGAGATTTACGATCTCCGTCTTATATAGATTTTGTTAGTAGGCTACATATCAATATCTATTATAATTTCTTGTAAGGCTTGCTCATAATTACTTTTTACCACTTTGTGGTTGCTGTGTATCTATATTAAAAATGTCAAGAGACCCAAGGAAGATCCTAAATTTTTTCGCGAATGCCCAAGTGAAAGCATTACTTTGGTTCATGCACTAATGCCTACACATTGCATTGGTTCATGAAGTGATTTGGGATCTTTTCAGCTTCTCTAGCATTGATCGTATGCATATCTAAGTTGTCTTAATTATTATTAAGATATATTTAAATTTGTAATCATGAAATTTGATCAAGTTCATAATAAAATAATACAGAAATAATTAAATTTGCTCAATTTCAAATATTTAAGGACCACTTTCAACCTGCCTGATCTTTTGAATAACTAGGTTTATACTTAAAATAAAGTATTTGTTTTAACAAATCTCGGGGGTGAGGTGAGCGAAAATCAAACTCAGGTCCTGGAACGTACAAGAGATACTCATCACGCTCTAAACCTACCTGGTTAAAACCTCTAAATTGTTGTATGAAGACCCTGAATAAATTTAAAGGCTAACAGACACTGCCGCACAGGATAACTCAGAAACAAAATAATACTTTCGAATCAAAAATTTCACAATTTTCCAGCTTAATATGAAAATAAAACCAATATGTAGGAAAAGCTTAGCATATATCAAGAGAAGGCTTTATATAAAATACACATCAAATCTCTCCTATTACTACAACCAAATAAATCCATAAAAATGAAAAACCACAAATTAAGCAGTTCTTATAATAACTTTCTTTCTCCTATCTGAAGAAAGAATTAACCCTGATAGATACACAAAGGGGCCGACGGAAAATCACCTCTTTCAGTTTTTTCTTCTTTTTTCAACTTTTTTGCTTTTCGAATTGCTTACTCTTTCTTACTTACAGCTGCAAGTTTCTTCTTTGTGCTACGTCAGTCAGTAGTCATTGGTTGGCTCATGCAGCACCTGAATCGGGCCTTACGCACAGTTGTCATGACCTCAGTTTCTGCATACTCTAGCATTTGGACAACCTCGAAGAATGATGGCCGTACATCAGGATTACTATCCCAGCAGCGGGTCATTATATCACCAAGAATCGGTAGGCAGTCTATCGGGATGTTTGGACGAACACCTTTGTTGACAACTGCAAATGCTGCCTGCACGGCAGTCATGTTTTGAAATGGTAGCATTCCTGTGATGAGTTCCCACAGAACAATTCCGAAGCTATAAACGTCTACCTTATGGGTGTACTGCCTGTGTTGAATCATCTCCCTAACAAGTGAAGGAAAAAAATGCAACTAAGACAGAGTATAATAAATAAAACAATACTACAGATGAACCAGTACATAACAATAGCTTTGATACCTTCCCCTGCAAAAACAACGGAAAAATCATATAGAGTAATTTTTAGTTCTTTCAATATCATATAGACATCAGACTTAAACTAGCCAAGTTCGTTGCAGACAAACACGAGGCTCTACACTAAATTCTGATAGAAGGATCACGTTATATAACATTTTTCCGAAATATATGTAAAATGACTATGTTAAACAAACTATTCGTGTCTTGCTTAAAAAATTGCTCTGGTCTTTTGAGAGACCAAATCACCAATCAAGTCATTCTCAAACTAAATCCATTTGACCTTTCTTAAGACATTACAATTCTTTTAATATTTATTATTGAAGTATATTTTTTTTTAAAAATTATGTTTTTCCAATGCTTATAACTCCGACTATTGTACTCAAATATGGATGGGGGCCCTATGTGGTGATTTATTTTGCTTAGGCTCATCTAGCAAACATCAAATGCTCAAAACTTTACTTTTCTCCTAAGAATATTAAAGTAGATAATTAGGGTGAAAGGATAATGTTGTAATAACAGAGAAGTTTGCAGCAGGCAAACTACCCACACTGCAAGTGCATCTGGAAAACTACAGACACAGCCATGAAATAAAACTGCCGGGATAACACCAAATTGTTGGGCTTAAACTCACGCAACCCATAGCCCAACAACAAAATATATTGCAGATAGACAAAAGAGGGATGTAAGATTGTAATCATGCAGGAACAAGATTAACAACTTGACCCAAGTTAACCCCGAGGTGAAGAAATTAATATTAAGCTGCCATTCTGCCTGATTAAGTATTAAAACATAAAAAAGAAAAGAATATACAGTATATAGTTATACCAGCAACATAGGCACACCTTAACCTTCCATATAGATTTGCAAGCTTTAAATCACTACTAGGAAGGCATATAATGTGATTGACTATGAAACAAGGCAACAAGCTCATGCCATCTTGCGAGTAATACATGTATAGCATTGCTTTTAGCAGGACTAGAGTTGTAATTAGAACTGGACTCGGCTCGGCTCGAGCTCGTATACGAGCCGTCCGAAGCTCGTTTAGTTAAAGGAGTTGAGCCGAGTATGTGCAGAACTGGACTAACCCAGCTCGAAACTCGAAAACTCGGCTCGAACTGTTTTTATTTACATCAAATTATTATTACTAAATTTTATTTTATTATTTATAAATTTCAAATTAATTATATTTTTTTATTAATTTTTAAATTGATGAGCTCGCAAGTATACCCGGCCCGGCTTGTTTAAACTCAGGTCGATTAGCTCGCGAGAAAACTCGACACGAGTCGAGTTCGGTCATAGATTTGAGCTCGTTTAAGTTAAACGAGCAGCTCAATTCATTTAAAAATATCCGAACTCAAACTCGTTTTTCAGCTATCCAGCTCGGCTCAGCCCGAAATACAGCCCTAAGCAGGACCAAGCTTGATTGATCTATAAAAGCGAAGGTATAAATGAACCAGACATCCGATACAAGCAATAAAACCTAGCAAATCTCCAATACATACATCTGGATTTAAGCACTACTTAAGACCCAACCCTTGTTTTTAATTTATAGTAATTTATTCAATAGACATTCAAAAAAAATAGCAGCTTCACCAGAAAACAAATGCCTAAACTATACTTGTCTACAAACATGAATAAATGAATGGTTTGCTTCAAATTTCTAAGAAATGATATGTAAATCCACAAATTACTTGTTCAAGAAAGCTTAAACAAACATCCTCGAAACCATAGACATTTACAGAGCCTTGATTAAGAGGACATCAGCACAAAAAAGCCTCCCGAGAAGAGTTTCTTCTTGAAAAAATCAGATTACATTTCTAATGCTTAATATATCTTATGAAGAATCAATTCAACAACCAGAGATCAATTCACCAAATCAGACTTGTTGATCCTTATAAAAGTACAAAAAAATACAAGAATATAAGGCAAATAGCTACCAATCCCCGAATCATGTGACAAGTTCCCCAGAGATATATGAGTTTTTTTTAAAAAAAAAAATGGCACTCGTGTATAAACCAAACCATCAAATGCAAATTAGAGTAAAAGGTGGCTTAACATAATTGTGATGATCAAGGAGACAAGGACTAAGCTCTCATATGTGACGAACAATTTGGCCGCTAACAGTAGCTGATGATCAAGCAAAACGAGACAAGAGTTGCCTCACAGCTTTAATATTTCCCATTATCTTCTTCATAGTTAGTTATAATAAACTAATCATGACCCAGAGCAGTTAAACAAAAAAATTCCCTCAACAACATATAAATTATCTGTTCAAAATTAACATGGTACACTCAGTCATCGAAAGAATTATAGACCCATAAAAGATTAGACAAGCATATGTAATACTCTAAAACAATTGAACACTTACGGAGCCATCCAGCGATAAGTCCCTGTCTCTGGAGTCATTCCTTCAGTCTGCACTTCAATTCGAGCAACTCCGAAATCTGCAATCTTGATTGATTTGTCAGCAGAAATCAATAAGTTGTCTGATTTTAAGTCCCTGTGAATATAACCAAGAGCATGAACGTATTCCATTCCCCTTGCAACATCCAATGCCTGCTTCACAGCCAATTTTAAAGGCACTGCTCGATTCTGTCTCTTAGCCAAAAACTGCCGAACTGATCCCCCTTTGGCATATTCTGTGACAATACACCAGACCATGGGTTTGCGACACCCACCAACAAATCGAACAATGTTAGAATGTTTTAATGTTGCCAACATCATTACCTCCTGCTGAAACTGCTGCTCCATTAATTGAGCCCTTTCTAGGTCATGTTCGGGTCTCTCCAAAAGCTTGATGGCAACATCCTCACCATTGTAGGTACCTTTGTAAAGTTTACCGAAAGCGCCCTGTGCAAAAGCTGGTCCCATGTTAAGCTTCCTGAGATCGATGGTCCACTCGTCAAAATTCTGAAGACCCTGTGTGGGGAAACGATTGTCCATTAAAGCCTGTGCTAATGCATCATCACTGAGGCCATGAGAGACTTTTCCGCGATTAACACTTTGGACAGCTGAGTAATTATTGTTAACATGTTTGTTTCCCTGATGGCCTAGGATACGAGTATGGGAATCATTGGAACCAGAACTACTATTACCAACAGACATGGCAGTAATTGACCCTCCGCCATTGCTCAACTGCAAACTCCCAAAACTATCAATCGACATGTTCGAGCCTTCACCAAGCTTACGGTAAAATCCCTGTGGTATATCGTAATTATCATGGTGGCTGTTCAAGTCTATAATACCGGTAAACTTTGCTCCTTCCAACATCTTTACCACTACAAATATGCAGCTTTGCACATCCACTCACTTCTGCATCAGTACAAGCCAGAAACAACCTAATAAAATCACACCAACAAAATAAAATCACAAATCTAAAACTACACCATGATACTACGACAACCCTTAGTAACTTAAACATTTTTTTAACAAATCCAACTATAATTTTCCGAAATGCATCGATACTTGGTATATTAAAGCCACTCCTTCCTACCGCCGGCAAGAGCGAGAACAACTGATTCCTCATATACCAAGCTTACAACAACTCTAAAACCACAACCCACAACTCTCGATAGACTAAAACTTCTAAATTTACAGATTACAGATACCAAGTTGCTTTCCAATTTTCGACACATACATAAACAAATGTAACAAACAAGTAAACACTCCCCCAAATTCCAAAATACCCACATAGAAAACAATCCAAGAACCACATCAATTAAACCCTAATCTCATTTCCCAACATCATCATTAACTAAACCCACCTCTCTTCCCATCCAAAACAAAAAAAAATTACAACCTTTGACCTCAAGAACCCAAAAAAACCCATTTTTCACATAAAATCAAAACTTTAACACAAAGATAGCAACTTTACACATAAATATCCCAAATTTTCCCACAAAAATGAGAACTTTAACTCAAAGATACAAACTTTGCACATAAATTTCCCAATTTTTCACACAAAAATGAAAACTTGAACACAAAGATAGCAACTTTACACATAAATATCCCAAATTTTCACACAAAAATGAAAACTTTAACACAAAAATATAAACTTTGCTCATAAATATCCCAAATTTTCACACAAAAATGATATCTACAACTCAAAGATAGCAACTTTACATATAAACATCCAAAATTACAGCACAAAAATCAAGAATCAAAAATAAAAACCCAAGTCAAACATACTAAAATCAAGAAAAAACAAGTGATCCAAATGTAAAAAAAGCAAGAATATACCTTGATCAATAAGGCTTGACTTGGGTTTGTATTAGAATTGGATAAAACAAGAAAGATTGAGAGAGATCGATTCACCCAATGAATGCTTGACCCGACCCGACAAGTTGAACACAGATAGATACAAACAGTTTGTGTGTATATGTAGAGAGAATGAGCAAAAAAAGAGAAGGAAATAATAAAAACACACAAAACACACGCTAGAAGAAGAGGAGAGCTAGTCTTCGTCTTACATTTCATTTTCACAAGAGGAGTGATCTGGTATGGTTCAACCCATTGTAGAGAATGACACGTGGCGTGATCTAGACTGTTGGAATTGTTTGAAGTGTTGAGATCCGTTGGTTGAGGGAGAAGAGCCGAGTAGGATTGGAAGATGGATGAGTCATGAGTTGGGTGGGAGGTGGGGTCCAGTTGTGTGGATTTTAGCCAATGGGATGAGGACATGTAGGAAATGGTGGGGGATAAGAGGTGTCTGGAGGGCGCTTGATCTCCGGTGGAATGACAATATCCGACACGATCTAAAATTTGATTCGAGATTCGATATATAACATGCTTTATCAAGAGAAAATCTGAAAATGATCCACACGCGGCTCGTTTAGCCTGAAATTAATTGAAATCATGAAATGTTATGTATTAAAAATTTCATTATTTTAAATGCAATTATTTAATTTATTTCATATAATTTAATTTAATTCAAAATTAACCTCCTTAAAAATATTATTACGCTACTCTCGCAAGTGGTAATGAGTAGTAAATAATCAGCTCACACCAAAAACGTGATTGGATTGTGTGGATGAGATATATTACAGAAGAATACAGTACAAAAGAACTGTTGTGTCAAAAATATTATATTTATTTATTTTATAAAATTATATTCAATTTTTATTGTGTACACAATTACAAAATACAGCATAAGAGCATTTCTAACAACGACAATCACTTGATATTCAAAAAAATACTACAATAACCTGACTCTCCAGAATAATTAAATTTTATTGTAATATCCTAGCTATAAAAGAACAACCGGAGAGCTACTAAATTTAACAGAAGGAGGTAAGAAGCTGAGCATAGAAAGAAAGCTCGGGTGCATCTTTCTTCATTACCGAGTGTGGCTATTTATAGCCAATGTGAATTTGCAAGAAGCCAAGAACATTAAATGCATACACAAATTCTACTCCTATAAATCATATCCCTACTATTTGATTCATTGACCACATGCATGACAATCACTATATTACAACACTCCCCTTTGATTGTCATGATAGTGTGGATCATCAATTGCCTCGTTAAAACCTTGTCAAAGAAAAACTCAGTGGGATAAAAACTTTAACGAAGGAAAAAGAGTACAATCTCCCCTTGGAAGAAAACATCAATCACTGGAATTTTGTTGCAGCATATTCTTGAGTCGACGCATTCCAATGTTATGTCGCAGCTTTGCAAAGGTTGAATTTGGTAATGATTTTGTGAATAAATCTGCAAGGTTGTCACATGATTGAATTTGTTGTACATCAATTTCTCCATTCTTTTGAAGCTCATGAGTATAGAAGAATTTTGGTGAAATGTGCTTCGTCCTGTCTCCTTTGATGTATCCCTCTTTGAGTTGATCAATGCATGCAGTGTTATCCTCAAACATAACAGTAGGACTTCTCGTGATGTCCGGCAATCCACATGATTCTTGAATGTTCTTGATAATAGATCGCAACCAAACACATTCTCTACTGGCTTCGTGAATTGCAATTAGTTCTGAGTGATTTGTTGAGGTTGCCACTGTAGTTTGCTTCGTGGATTTCCATGAAATGGCTGTACCGCAATATGTGAATACATATCCGGTTTGTGATTTTCCAAAATGAGGATCTGACAGATATCCAGCGTCTGCATATCCAATCAACTGAGATGTCGAGTTTTCTGGAAAGAATAACCCAAAATCAACGGTTCCACGAAGATAACGAAATATATGCTTGATCCCATTCCAATGTCTGGCCATCGGAGCAGAGCTAAATCTAGCCAATAAATTGACAGCAAAGGCAATATCTGGCCTTGTATTATTCGCAAGATACATAAGTGCACCAATTGCTCCAAGATATGGGATTTCAGGACCAAGAACTTTTTCATCATCTTCTAGTGGTCGAAATGGATCTTTATCTGGTTCTAAAGATCTAACCACCATTGGAGTAGTCAACGGATGAGATTTATCCATGTAAAATCTGCTCAAAACCTTTTCTGTATATGTAGATTGGTGGAGGAAAATTCCTGATGACAAGTGCTCGACTTGTATACCAAGACAATATTTTGTCTTCCCAAGATCTTTCATTTCAAACTCTGTCTTTAGATATATGACAGCTTCATCAACCTCTGTAGCTGTTCCTACAAGGTTTAAATCATCCACATATACAGCAATAATCACAAAACCAAATTGTGATTTTTTGATAAAAACACATGGACAAATTTGATTACTAATATACCCATTCTTTTGTAAATAACGACTAAGTCTGTTATACCACATACGACCAGATTGTTTCAATCCATACAATGATCGTTGAAGTTTAATGGAGTATATATGACGAGGTTTCTTGAACTCATCCATTTTTAATCCTTCTGGGATTTTCATAAAAATATCACTATCGAGTGATCCATATAGGTATGCAGTAACAACGTCCATAAGACGTGTTTCTAATTTTTCTTTAGATGCCATACCTAATATAAAACGAAAAGTAATTCCATCCATTACTGGCGAGTATGTCTCATAATAATCAATGCCAGGCCTTTGAGAAAACCCTTGTGCTACAAGTCGGGCTTTATATCTCACAATTTCATTCTTTTCATTTCTTTTTCTTATGAATACCCATTTATTCCCAACAGGGTTCACACCGATTGGTGTTTGGACAACAGGTCCAAATACTTCTCTTTTGCGCAATGAATTTAATTCTGTTTGAACTGCGTCTTTCCATTTTAGCCAGTCTTTTCTTTGACGGCATTCATCCACACTTTGTGGTTCAGGATCAGAATTTATGTCGACATCCAATGCCGCTGAATACACAAATACATCATCGATTATGGCTTTACTTCGATCCCATAATTTCATATCATGCACATAATTTATTGAAATTTCATGATTGTTTAATCCCGAATCTTCAGGGACGGGAATCTCTTCAGGAGATAATACCACTTCGGGGGTATTTGCTTCTTCTGGAGCATGTGCCACTTCAGGGGCAATTTTCTTTGTCTTTCTTTTTCTTGGTGCAACATCTTTCGCACCGATTGGTCTACCACGCTTCAGGCGTGGCTTTGAATCTGTAACCAATTCATTTGTACTTGATTTTTGAATTGGTATATCTACTCTAGCTGGAGTATTTACTGCAGGTATATGAGATTTAATTACATTTCTAGAATCGTTAAATGCGTCAGGCATTTGGTTTGCGATATTTTGCATATGTATGATTCTTTTAACTTCAAGTTCGCATTTACCGGTACGTGGATCTAGAAAATGTAACCCCGATGCATTCCATGTTATGTCAGGATTAATCTTATTCACATGTTTATCTCCCCCTAAGGGAGGAAACAAAGATTCGTCAAAATGACAATCTGCGTATCGTGCAGTAAATAAGTCTCCAGTTAGTGGTTCAAGATATCTAATTATAGATGTTGAATCAAAACCAACATAGATACCTATTCTTCTTTGAGCTCCCATCTTCGATCTCTGTGGTGGAGCAATCGGTACATATACAGCACTTCCGAAGATTTTGAAATGAGAAATATTAGGGATTTGACCAAGTACCATCTGTAGTGGAGAATGTTGATTATAGGCAGTTGGTCTAATCCTTATAAGATTAGCAGCATGAAGTATTGCATGACCCCAAATAGATGTAGGTAATTTGGCTTTCAATAACAACGGTCTTGCAATAAGTTGAAGTCTTTTGATAAAGGACTCGGCTAACCCATTTTGTGTATGTACATGAGGAACTGGGTGCTCAACTGAAATTCCTACAGACATGCAATAGTCAACAAAGGTTGCAGATGTGAACTCACCGGCATTATCTAAACGAATTGACTTAATACAATGGTCTGGGAATTGAGCTCGCAACTTGATTATCTGGGCAAGTAATTTTGCAAAAGCATCATTACGAGTTGAGAGAAGACAAACATGAGACCATCTAGTTGAGGCATCTATTAGTACCATGAAGTACCTAAATGGACCAGATGATGGGTGGATCGGTCCACATATGTCGCCCTGTATCCTTTCTAGAAAACTTGGACTTTCAAGCTTAACTTTAGTAGGAGATGGCCGAGTAATCAATTTTCCTAAAGAACATGCCGAACATGGAAGGTCATTTTTAGAAAGAACTTTAAGATCTCTAAGAGGATGTCCGGTAGAATTCTCTATAATACGACGCATCATAGAGACTCCAGGATGACCTAATCTTTCATGCCAAAGGGTAAATGATTTTGGATCTATGAGTTTGGAAGCAATGACATTGTGTGACTCAATGGTTCTGATTTTCATCATATATAATCCTGAGGAAAGTGACTGAAACTTTTCTAAGATTTTTTTGTTGCTAGAATTAGCAGAAGTAATAAGGAGATATTCTTTACCAGCCTCAGAAGTGGTTTCGATGTGAAAATTGTTAAATCTGATATCCTTAAAACTAAGAAGATTTCTAGTGGACTTACTAGAAAATAATGTATTTGGAATATGTATGTGTGTACCATTAGGTAAGACGAAACTAGCTTTTCCAAAACCTTCGATTATATTAGATACGCCAGAAATCGTTCCAACTTGAGCTTCAGTTTTGGTTATATGGGTAAAGTATTTTTTATTTTGTAGAATCGTATGAGTTGTACCACAATCAGCAATGCATATATCTTCAGAATCCATTCTGTATATAATTAAGAAACATGATTTATTTGATAAGAACATAACACATTACATAGATAAAATAAAGCACACAGTACGCACTAGTAACTATAGTAATTCGGACCATTAATGCTCATTCCTCCGGTTACTAGTAATTTTATGAAAACTAATCCTCAGCCTCCCACATGGGAGTTTCGTTAGTCTCATTAGGACCATTAACGCTTATTCCCCCGGTTGATATTATAAGAGAATCATCTAAGTTGTTGGCGAAATTGATTTCCACCATTTTCCCTTTTGATCTTTTAGATGACTGATATAAATCAACAAGATGTTGTGGGATATAACAATTACGTGACCAATGCCCTTCCATTCCACACTTGTGACATAAATTGTTAGTTTTCCCTCCTTGTGGTGCCTTTCTTTTGCTCTGTGTTTCAGGTTGCCACTTCTGGTGACCAAAGCTATAATAAGGACGAAAATGCCCACGACCACGGCCTCGTCCACGGTAGCGACCATGGCCTCGTCCACCTCTATGCCCTTTTCCACGTACATTCTGCTGGAATGTCGTGTTATTTACTTCTGGTAAAGGGGCAGATCCCGTTGGACGGGATTGATGATTCTTAATCACCAATTCATGATTCTGCTCGGCAACAAGGAGGGTTGAAAGGAGATCCCCAAACTTGGTAAACTTGCGCTCCCTGTACATCTCGGCTAAGTTGATATTATTGGGATGAAAAGTGGATAATGTTTTGTCGATCTTTCTTTTCTCAGTAACAATCTCACCACACATAATGAGCCTAGAACTTATTTTGAATAGTGCTGAGCTATATGCCCGAACACTCTTAAAATCTTGAACCCTTAGATTAGCCCAATCATTTTCAGCTGCAGGTAGATAAACTAGTTTCTGATGATCGAACCTATCCTTTAGATTTTCCCATAAAATAAAGGGATCCTCGACTTCTAGGTACTCAGATTTTAGATCTTCATGCATGTGGTGTCGAAGGAAAATAATAGAGGTAAAATTTTCTTCAATTGTGGATGTGTTTTCTGCCTTTATTGTGTTGCCTAATTTCTTTGAACCCAAATGCAACTTTACATCTTGTACCCACGATAGATAATTCTCCCCAGAAATGTCCAATGCAACGAACAACAAGTTTGTAAGATTTGTCATTTTAATCTGAATTTAACACCAAAATTATTAACTTAAATTTTCAATATAAATATTACATACAATCCTACTGAATCTGGTGCGTTAACAAGTAAGCAATAATAAATGTGTACATCATTATTATCATCGATATTATAAATAGATCTATATATAAAATGACAAATGGATTTTCACCCGCCATACGGACGTCTGCGTATACAGGTTATCTCCAACCAATAATATATTTAAGTGGAAAATCCTTCTCAGTTCCGGCAGGGCTTCGTGCTGATAACGTATTGTAATATCCTAGCTATAAAAGAACAACCGGAGAGCTACTAAATTTAACAGAAGGAGGTAAGAAGCTGAGCATAGAAAGAAAGCTCGGGTGCATCTTTCTTCATTACCGAGTGTGGCTATTTATAGCCAATGTGAATTTGCAAGAAGCCAAGAACATTAAATGCATACACAAATTCTACTCCTATAAATCATAACCCTACTATTTGATTCATTGACCACATGCATGACAATCACTATATTACAACAAATTTAACAATATTGAACAATATTTGACTTTCAAATGATTAGAATTTATTTGAACTTATTGCTTAAGTGATTTCTAATTATAAGTTAAATTTTTTTTGTATTTTCAACCTAGAGCAAGTCCAAGTGATGTTATTTATATAATTTGAAGCCAAATGTCAAAAATTACAACTCCAAATCAGTTCTAACTTTGATGCAAATATATATATATATACATTTTTTGTTCTAAATTTGAAATTTGCATCCTCTAACCACATCATCATACTACTACAAATGAGATATATGTTGTTGTATTTTAAATGAAACTTAGGGTAAAATGACAAAATTTAGGTAAATAAGTAAATAGTATTTTGTTTTAAAATGCATTTAGGATTGAAG
This sequence comes from Apium graveolens, assembly GCF_009905375.1. Classification (NCBI taxonomy): domain Eukaryota; kingdom Viridiplantae; phylum Streptophyta; class Magnoliopsida; order Apiales; family Apiaceae; genus Apium; species Apium graveolens. The sequence continues at coordinate 302,303,058 of NC_133650.1, forward strand.
TTGAAACTTTGTTTTAGCATCAAAAGACGTTTTTTAATACCAAATTATAAAAATAATTATAGCTATTTTGTATCTTGAATTGGACTTCTTTTATAAACTCCTTGTTTAACCATGTCGAACGGATCATATATACATCAGATATTCTGTTATGGATGCAAATTTGCTGGTGTGCAGATCAGGGAGCCTTACACGAGAGCAGAAACTGAGACAATGGCCCGGATTGACCTTAATTTGCGCTATCTGCTAAATTGATAACGATTTATCCTAAAAAGGCCGAGCATGATTCTTATAAACTGTGTGTTTGCTGTTTTGTGTTTCTGCATTCAAGATATAGCACGTAAAACTACCAACAAGCATTTCGATTTAGTGTGTCATCTCGGGGAGAACATGAGCGTGAGCATATTGTTGAATAACATAAGATCTTGTCGGGGCCTTCGGTTTTGGAGTAACTGATTATTCTACAGGGGAACAAATATGAAATAACTAGTTAATAGATAAATTTGAGGATATCAAACCTTAAATAGTGAAACTATACTATACTGGCAATTTAGTATACCTAATATATTAGTGAAGTTACACAACTATTGAAGTATATATAATGACATAAGGTTTGATTAGGCCTGGCTTGGATGAGGAAACAGGCGAACCGGAAGTCCCTTGGCTGGAACAGGCATAGGATTAACAACAATGTTTTCGTCAGGAATGAGTTTCTCCCACCTGTACCTCTTCACCAGATTGTGCATGAACACTAGTATTTCCAATCTCGCGTATTCTTTTCCTGGACACATCCTAGGCCCACCTCCAAACGGTACAAACGTATACGGTGCAGGTCCGGATCCCTCGAATCTCGACGGATCAAATTTCAATGGTTCTGGAAACACATCCGAATTTCGGTGTGTTGAATTTGCAGTCCAATAAATCTGCAGACATGCATACACAATGTCAGTCCATTCCATGCAAACAGAACAAAAAGGTTGTGTTAAAGAGTATTAGATTCTGTTCCGACTTTCCTCTACCACCTTAAGGTTTTAGTCTGACTGGTTACTTAACATGTATCAGAGCTTGGTTTAGGGAGGGACTCGGGTTCGAGTCCTCCCATTTATTTAATTTAAATATTTGTTGTAGGTATCGATATTGATATTGGTTATATTTGTCGTTATCAATCGTAGCGAAAAGTATCGTACAATTGAGGGGGATTGTTAAAAAGTATAAGATCATGTTCGGCCAACGACATATACAACCAATACCAATATCATCAAACAATATTTAAATTAAACAAATGGGGGTGGGAGGACTCGAACCCGAGTCCCTCCCTAAACCGAGCTCTGATACCATGTTAAATAACATGGTCGCAATAAAACCTTAAGGTGGCAGAGGAAGACCCAAACAAGATTTTATACTTTTAACACGTTTTTAACTTGAAAACCATATAAATGTGTGCTATAAATAATTAGTTGATTACCTTCCAGCCTTTAGGAATTGAGAAGCCATTATATGAAAAATCAGTGAGCACTTCTCTAAAAGAACCTTGGAGTGGTGGTGCAAGTCTGAGCACTTCACAAGCTACATTCCATGAATATTTCATTTTTTGTATGTCTTCCCACTTCAATAACTCACCAGGAGCTTTTGATTTTGCAATTTCCATTTGCTCTGATCATTTCCACAAGAAAATTGAGGAAGCACGTGAAGAGTATGACAGTAGTTATAAAAAACAAATGTAGTTGGTACAACCTATTTTGAAATAATTAAGCTTATATGTTTTGCGAATCCAAAAAACTCTTAAATTTCAAAAAAAAAATCGGGATGAGCGAAAATCAAACCTATAACCTGGGACGTCTAGATATAAGTCATTTACCACTTAAGTTATCTAACCGCCTCCGGTTAATCATATTATTAATCATTGTATAGATTTATAGGGAGCAGTTGTATCCACTTAACTTGTAAGCATAGTTGAAGTTTGTTGTATAAACAGACTAATAAAATTAAAAGCTGAAACTACTAGAGTTGACTCATATATTTTTATGCATGGGACTTATTGTTTCTGAGTTCTTACCAACTAATGCAATATTTAATACTAATAGACAAAATGAAATCAGAAATTTCAATGTATGCAATTTGCATTTAAGGATAATAGTAATATAATACAGATTAATTCAATTTAAAATGCATTTTTTAGCTTTTGATTTACTTGCCTTTGTAGACTCCATCATAGATTGCAGGTAATTCAGCTAGATACTTGACAACAAATGCACATGCAGAGCTTGCAGTATCATGACCTCCAATCAACAATCCTAATATTTTATCAGCAATCTCAGAATCACCCATAAAACTTCCATTTTCATCACTTGTTAACAACATATGTGACAGTATATCTTGTGTTTTCGAAGCCTTGCCTTGTGCCAAATCAATCTTCCTCTGCTTGATGATTTTATCAAGCATTTCTTTAACTTTTATCGACGATTTTATCGCCTTGTGAAATGGTGTACCTGGCAGATCTATTGGAACAGATATGATCCCAGAAGCTATTGCACTGAAAGGCTCCAACAGTGTTGCCACTTGAGATGGTTCTTCAACACTCACAAAAAGCCTACAAGCGATCCAAAATGTGTATGTTTTTGCTAGAGGAAAGACAAGAACTTCAGCTTTGTTGTCCCAACCGGTCTCGAAATGTTTCCTTGCAATTCCATCCATGATTCCAATGTATCTCTGCAGAGCCTCTGGTTTGAGAAAGTTTGGTAGCATTTTCCTCATTTTGATAGCCTCCTCTTTTGAAGATGTTTGCTCTGAGGAAGGAAAGATTTTGTTGACCGAGTCAGGCCACCATGCTTGTACTAGCTTGTTCTCATTCGAAAACAAAAATTTGTTACATGCTGCACCGCAGAAAACTGCGGTGGACTCTCCAAAAATCGATGTTTTAAATATATTCGATGAGTACTTGGCTAAACGGTCAAATATAAATTTTTCGGGATGACCATTCCATCCCGCGGAGAGCAGATGGTAGCTCTCTCCGATAATGGGCCAGCCAGTGTTGCCCGGCGGGAGAGATAGCCCGCTGGACAAATTGGCTTTGTTTTTATAAAAGAGCAATTGAAGAGAAAAAGAGACTAGGAGAACAAAGAAAGAGAGGAGAGAAACAAAGAGGAGTTCCATTCTTTTTGTACGAGGCACTTGGAGTTTTGGTTAAACTATATTTATATGTAGCTAAATAGCATTTGAACAAAATGCATACTGAAATGAGCTGGTGGTTGGTGAATTGACAAAGTGGTACTCTCACTGTCCCTCAATTCTTTGACATGGAACTCGGCATATATTTTAATATTCTTATTAAATATAATTGTATATTTTTTTAAAAAAAATTTCTCTTATGAATAAAAATATAATATTCATAACTTTATAAAAAAATTAAAAAATAAATTATAAAAATATAATATATATATTTTTTAAAATACGAGTCAAGTATGTGAAAAAATTGTAAGGAATATTACAGTGAGTTACGGTGAGGCGAGGCTGCAGACATTTGGAGTTAGGTAGTGTGAAAAAACAAAAAAGAAAGGTTATCAATTTTTGTGAAAGTCAAATTACAGAATTATTAATTTTCTATAAAATACCCTACGTTTAGGGTTTTTCTGTTAACTTATATGTTTTAATATCATAGACATTTTATTGATGAACACGTATATGCTAAACAAAGTTAAAATTTATAATGTGTAATTAAAATCATTGACAATTAATTGATAAATACTTCTATACTTCTATGCTTAAAGAGAATTCTGAAGTTCATTTCTTAAAGTAACTGCTTGTTTTGCAATTTCAGTGTTGCCTATTATTCTACTGCCTTTCATTCAGAAATCAAAACATAGTTTAAAATTATAAACTCTATCACAAAAATTTTAAAAATTAAAAAGCTAAAATTAGTAAAATACAAGATTAAACGCGCCAGGTAGGGGTCGAACCTACGACCTTCTGCTTAGGAAACAGACGCTCTATCCACTGAGCTACAGGCGCTAATTCCAAACTTTGGTGAAGAAACTTTATATTTTAATTCTAAAGTAGCACATGTTGCAGCAATATTGAATCTTTACATTTTTCGGGATTAAGAATTGTGCAGAGAACATGCATTCATTTCAATCCCTCATGCTTTCCGATATTGAAAAATTAATTTATTATTTAATTATTAACAAAAAATAATAATTAAATGTCTTTTGATTGTTGATTCCAATTAATTTATCAAAGAGATATATTTTTATCTTATTTTGAACCAAACAGGTGATATCACGTATTAAGTTCCAAACTCATACCAGCTTAATCCGATTCCTGATTCCAACCTGATACCACCCAACGAACCAAACGACTCCTAAATTATTCGGGATTAAGAATTATGCAGAGAACATGCATTCATTTCAATCCCCCATGCTTTCCGATATTTCATCTACTTGCGCTTTCGGAAGAACTAAGGCCTCGGTCGATTCGGGCTAACCCAGCACACTAGCTCACACTTCTTTAGAATTTCTTAAAATCTCATATATTTGATTGTGTAATTTTTAAATTTAGCTAACTCAAATTTCCCTCATACCTCTTGTTCCTACAAAACACTGTAACCTAATTAGGGTAAAGTCAATGGTGTTGTAAAAATAGGTGCACCTATTGCTATAATTTAGAACGAAAAGATAATTTTTGGTGCTAAAATAACATTACGTCTTTAATGACCGGTTATATATTTAACTAATTTGTTTCAAACTTAACTGACTTTTCAATTTATGTGTATAAACTTTTTTCACTTTTACTTAATCTCTCTTTTCCTCTCTTTTTGTAACTCTTTTGTAATGCGGCAAATATATCACAATACTATATTTTATGCCATATTTAGCACAAACTATAGTAACTCTTTTGTAATGCGGCAAATATATCACAATACTATATTTTATGCCATATTTAGCACAAACTATAGAACCGTGCTATTTTAGAACAGTGTTTACACCATTATTGGATCGTCAAAGTTCACATTTTGTCCTATATTATAGATATAACACATCATTTAGCATAGGACATGCTCTTACGTGATACATGATTTTTGTCGCATATTCATATTTTTTATAATTGGTATCATATATCAATTACCAAAAACTCTTATTTTATAAAATAAATAAAAATTTGTAAATTTAGATTAAGTGTTAAAATAGATTAATTTTAAATTAAAATTTATTCATCTTATCATATTTTATATATTTAAGTATAAATTTAAATTATTTTTAGTTTTAATTCAACATTATATATTATTTTATATTAATAATTTAATTATATATCTTTGTTTGTCTTTAATATATATATATATATATTGTATCCTATTTACTATCTTATTTTAAGTTTAATTGCTACATAAAAATTCATATTCTTTTATTTTACTATTATTATTTTAAATTGATTTATCATTTAACAAGTAAATTATTTTTATTATTTTAGATGAATAATAATCAATAATATAGTTTTAGATAGCAAGTCATATTAAAAGGATAAAATAAGAATTAATCACCTAATTACAAACCAAACACAAGTTTCTAATAGTACATTGTAACTAGGTTTCACGGAATTTCCAGTTAGCACGTAACTATAAAACCAACGAAACAAACGAGGCCTAGAGACTAAAGAAGTTGTCAACTCTCAACCAAACCACCCTAAGTCTAGGCCAAGCGTGTAATTAGCAAAGTAATTTCTAAATTCCAAGAGTATCTCCAACAAACTTCTCATATAGGGTCTTAAGTTGAAAAATAAAGAGCGGTGCTTAAATTTGAGCTCCAAGAGGCTCTTTAAAAGCTTAAGAGCTCATTCTCTCTTCTCACTTCTAAGAGCCTCTAGCTAGCTCTTAACTAATATTTTATAGTATATCTCTCTTTTTCCATTTTATTTTGTACTTTAATGACTTCAAGTTATTTTTAATAATATAAAATTAAATGAGTAGTGAATATAAAGAGTATTATTGGAAATGAATGTACACTAAATTTCAAAGAGTTAATAATTTATATTATATTAAAGAATGATCTTAAGAATCTGTTGGATATGCTCTAAGCGCGTTGGCCCTCGTCCAATACCATACTCCTAAACAATCGCTGAACCCCGTAAGGCCAAAACTACCCTTAGAGCACGATGCTAAAAATGTACTAAAATGTACTATATCTATGATATAACACCCAAGTTAAAAACTATATTTGAATTAGAGATGCACAAGGATTTATCCTCCACCGTCCCGGTTTCTGAGTTCGACTCTCGTTCATCCTGAAAATTTCCTGGAATAGAAAGTTATTTTATTATTTATAAGAATATAAGTCATGTTTGCCAAAAATAAAATTTCACAGGTGGGGTTTCGATCAAATCTTGAAAAGCCCGGATTTTGCGGTCAAAATCCAGGTTTTTCGTTCAAAATTCGGCCTAAACTTGATTTTGATCAGGACGAGCCGGATTTTCAAAAAATATCTATGCCTTTTAAAGCCCTCGAGACGGGTCGAGTCGGATTTTCTTTTGGGTTCAAACCTGGACGGGGGCTTTTTCCGGGCCCGAACCAGAGTGACCATATTTAATTCGTATTTTATAAATTTTTATATGTTATTATTATTATAAATTAAATGTAAAATATATTTTTTTACGAATTACAGTCTCCGACTTAAATATCGATAATGGTTCATTTATTATCAATTTAATGATATATTAATCGCAATATTCGTATACTTCATCATATGAAGTTTGTTGTGCAAGACATGTTTGTACTTTAACATGACTAAGTCAAATTGACAACCCTGTGTAAGTTGTATTGTAATCTTAGTTTGCATTTTGTATTGTAACATTTAAAGTCTGTAAAAATATCAAAGGATCAGACTAGAGTTTTTTTCTTTAAACAGTATCAAGCCTAAGAATTATATCTGGAAGAAGATCAAGAAGATCATGCCTCAGAAGAATTATGAAAAAACTTGGAGTTGAATAAATATGTTTTGGGAAAAATGTTCTAAGTCAAGATCTCTACAAGTCACAGATATAGTGTTATAGAGAATTCATTCGAGAACTCCTGAATGACTTATAGAGAACTTAGGAAAGCTACTAGAGAACTCAGAGACATCGACAAGTCAAATTGAAGACATGGAGATTGGAGATATCAACAAGTCATTTCTTCACTAGAGAACTCAGAGTTATCGACAAATTAACATTCATTAGAGAACTCTGAGTTATCGATAAGTCAAATTTCATTAGAGAACTCTGAGATATTGACAAGCCAAAATTCACTAGAGAACTCTGAGTTATCGACAAGTCAAATTTGACTAGAGAACTCTGAGTTATCGATAAGTCAATAAGTTACTAAAGAACTCAGAGATATCGATAATCCAAAGTGAAGATATGAAGATGAGAGATCTCGATAAGCCAAATTCTCTTATAGAGAACTCAGAGACATCTACAAGTCAAATCAACTATGGAGTATTAGAGATCTCGATAAGTCATTATACTTATCGAGATGTCAAGATCTCTATATGTCTAACTGGAGATCTCAAGGTAAAATCTCAAAGTACGAATTGCAGACCAGTTCAATATCCAAGATTAACAATCAACAAACAATCCAACCAGTTGGATTGACAAGTCTACAAAAAGCAGCCTGAAGAGTGTGCAAGATCAAGGGTGAAGACTAACTGACAAAGGAAGATCAAGATTATCACAGTATATAAAGATACGATAAGCCATAAATGGAAGATATACTTTTCCTAAAATGGAAATGATAAGTGACAGTTTACTAAAGTGAATAGCATCTCTTGTTGTACACTGTGTAAATCAGCAGTTAACTATCATATAAAGTTAACACTGGTCCTTTGTTAGTAGTAACAATTAGATCAGGAATTCTTGTATTCTCTCAAGATTGAAGCTAAGCTCTTAATCAACAAAGAGCCTAGAAATTTTGTAGCAAAATATTCTTAAATTTTAATATAAAATTAAGTGAGTTTTGAAATATCTGTGTTATTCATTGTTGCATGTTTAAATTCAGTCTAAACACATATCATTACAAGATTTGATTTACTTTGTTCAAAACCATTAACACTTCAAGAAAAGCATAAAAATACAAAAACACATTCACCCCCCCCCCCCCGGTCATGTGTAATTCATTACCTAACAAGTGGTATCAGAGCAAAATCTGAAAGTAAACAGATTTAAGATCTTGAAAGAATGAATACACAGAAAATCAGTAGCATCAAAATTCCTACTTTTGACAAAGCTAACTACACTCTTTGGAAAAAGAAAATGTTGTTGTTTATCAGGATGGCCAATCCACTCTACATTCAGATTCTTAAAAATGGGCCCTTCACTCCTATGGTTAGAGTTGAGGAATCTAAAGATGGTGATATGATCATTCCGGCTCATTATGCTCCAAAAGATCCTTCTGAGCACACTGAGCCTGAAAAAGAGAAAGTTTTCCTGGATAGTGGCTTGCAGCTGATTTTGATTGATTCATTTGGCAATGTAATGTACAATAACATTGTCAACTGTGACACTGCCAAGCAGATCTGGGAAACGATTGAAATACTCTGTGAGGGAACTAAGGAAGTTAGATCTAATCAAAGAAGGATACTAATTTCACAATATGAGGGTTTTATGGCTAAGCCAAAAGAAAGTATCACTGATGTGTTTGAAATGTTTAATAAGTTGATAAATGACTTGCAGCTTCATGATAAATACTATGAAGCTGAAGAAGTGAATCTGAAATTTTTGCTTACACTTCCTGATCATTTGGAACAGAAAATTTCAGCAATCAGAGAAGGGATAGACTTGAGCAGAATAACTCTGGAAGTTCTGTATGGAATCTTAAAAACATATGAATTAGATATGATTCAAAGAAAATTATTGAGAGCTGGTCAATGACATGTTTTAGATGGTTCAAGTGCTCTAATTGTCAATGAAAGCCATACCTCCAATGATGAGTCAAGATCCCAGACTCCAGCTGCCTCAACAAGTGAGCAAAGAATCAATGATTCACAGGAACAAGTCATTCTGGAATTGGAAGAAGATGAGTTCTACACCCTAGATGAACTTGATGAGCTTGATCAGTCAATATCATATCTGGAAAGGAAGTTCTCTAACATTAGAGTAAAGAAGCCAAGATTCTTCAAGAGTAAAGGACAGTCATTCAACAAAGATAACAGCTGGAAAGGAAAAGGGAAGTACACATCTGATAGTAAAAATGGTTACAAACTGGATCTGTTGACAGATCAAAGATAAGGTGCTTCAACTGTGATGAACTAGGCCATTTTGCTATAGAATGCAGGAAACCCAAGAAAGCAAAGAAAGACAAAGCTTATCTTGAATTGGAAGCAAAGTATGAAGCTCTTCACAAGAAACAGCAAAGCAAAGCTTATATTGCAGAGGGAAAAAGTTGGGATGATTCTGAAATGATGAAGATGGAGAAGTTGGAAATTATGCACTAATGGCCTTGGAGCAAGGAAAGTTATCCTCATCAAAATTACAAGTACCAACTCTCACCACCATTGATTTAAATGTGAGTCAATATAAGGAAATTGTAGAGAAAATGAGCACATAAATGTTTCATATTCATACAAGTATGGTTGCTGCTAATGAAGAAGTTAGCAGACTAACAAAGATAAATGAGAAGCTTGAGAATGAGAAACAAGAAGCTGAATTATTGTTGGTAGAGCTTGAAGCTGTAAGACAAGAGAATGCATATCTGAAGAACAAGCTCAAGTGTGCAAGTGAGGTTGAAGCAGTGTTAAGGGAGAAGCTAGAAAAGAATGAGGTTAAGTTGAAGTCCTTCAAGAATGTATCTGAGTTAGTTGAACAATACCATGAGAAAAACAAGCCATGTGCAAATATTGCTATTGGTCTTGATTATGATGCCTTGAACAACAAGAAGAAAAATACAGGTGACAAAGGAAAAACAACAGAAAACGAAAATGTTCCAACAATCCTGTAAAAGGTTGACTCACCTATGTTCAAGGCATGTGGAGTTAACTTCAGTGAAGAAGAGTTGATTATCAAGGAAGAAATTGTTGATGAAGACTGTGAGAAGAAACATGCAGAAGCAACTCAATCTTCCAAAGCTGAAGAGAAGCTCATGGACAACCAAGACTCCAAGACACTTGTCAAAGAAAACAAAACTGAAGATGCAAGAAAGAAGAAGAAAAATAGAAATGGGGAAATTGGGATAAACAAAAGCAACAATTTTGCTTATGTTGCAGATGCTCCAAGAAAAAAATGTAAGAAATATGGCTCTGTGAATCACCTAACTCGCCTTTGTAAAAAGGTTGTTAGCAAGCCAGCTGAAGGATCCTGTAAATACAATGAAGCAGATGCAAATGATCCCTACTCATTCCGTGACAATTTTGATTGCATCCCTTGTAACTTGAAAGTGATGAAAAGTTATCACAAGCTGAGAGTAGACCTTAAAGAAATAAAAATTGGGTCTAGAGCCAATAGGGAAAATGCACAACAGTCAATGAATTCTATTTTATCTGAAACAACTCATTCTACTTCTGTTAAATCAGTTAACAAGAAGAAAGTGCCCAACACTACATGGGTTGCTAAACACACTTGAAACTCATTGTGTGTAGGGCAAAATGAAGAAGGTCATATGGATCATAGACAGTGGGTGTTCAAGATATATGACAGGTGATAAGGCCCTGTTATCACAGTTTGAGGAGAAGGCTGACCCTCAGGTGACCTTTGGAGACAACAACAAAGGATTCATAATGGGATATGGCAAGATTGTTTATGAAAATATTGTCATTGATGATGTAGCACTGGTAGCTGGTCTTGAAGTGAATCTTCTCAGTGTTAGCCAATTTGCAGACAAAGGCTTTGAAGTTTTATTCAACAAAGAAGAATGCACTTTTATCAGCAAGAAAACTGGTAAAGTTGCTCTGAAAGGAGCAAGAAAAGGAAGCTTATTTGTTACAGACTTGTACTCAACAAATAAGGATGGTATTTGTTGCTTCTACACCAAGGCATCAGAAGAGCAAAGTAATATATGGCATAAAAAGTTGTCTCACTTGAATTTAAAGGCAATTAACACATTGGTCAAAAATGAGTTAGTAAGAGACATGCCTAATCTGGAGTTTGCTCAAATTGAAGTCTGTGAAGCTTGTCAGAAAGGAAAAATGAAAAGATCAAGTCACAAGTCAAAAGTCAAAAGTTGTGAATTCTATAAGTGTGCCATTGTAGCTCATTCACGTGGACTTGTTTGGGCCAGTAAATGTCTTATCAATTTTAAAAAACAAATATGGACTTGTGATGGTGGATGATTTCTCAAGATACACCCGGGTAGAGTTCATGCACTCTAAAGATGAGACTCCGCACATCTAATTGAGCACATCAAGAAGATAGAAAAACAGGCTAAGATCATAATTGTGTAAAAAGATTGAGAAGTGATAATGGAACAGAATTCAGGAATACAACATTAAGTGAATTCTGCAAAAGCAAAGGCATTCTTCAAGAATTCTCAGCTACTAGAACACCTCAACAAAATGGAGTAGTTGAAAGAAAGAACAGAACATTAGTTGAAGCTGCTAGAACAATGCTGCAAGATGCCAAGTTGCCAACAAGTTTCTGGGAAGAGGCTGTTAACACTGCATGATATACTTAAAACAAATATCTCATTAACAAGACTCATGGAAAATCACCTTACTCAATCATGTCTAAGAGAAAGCCTACTATAAAGCATCTTCATGTGTCTGGAAGCAAGTGTTACATTTTAAAAGACAACTCTGAATATGTGGAAAATTTTGACTCAAAGATTTTTGAAGCAATTTTTCTGGGATATTCATTGGAGAGGACTGCCTACAAGGTCTATATGATTGATCAAAAGAAGATTATGGAAAGCACAGATGTGATTTTTGATGATGACAAGTGTCCAGACTTGGAATGTCTTGATGAAAATGAAGCTGAAGCCCTTGCATTTGAAAACCTCAATATTGATAGTGATTCTGACGGTGAAGATGAAGTCAATGCACAGCATATATTGAATGAAGAGACTACTGAACAGGAAAATCATGGAAATGGAAGCTCATCTCAAACATCTGAATTTGATAGCACAAACTCAGGGGGAGAAAGAGAAGAAGGATCTACAAGTCATGCCAATGATGAAGAAGATGATGAAGGCACAAGTCAACAGACTCACACGAGGAAGTGGGATAGAAGTCACACTAGAGAAGCAATTATTGGTGATCCTACTGGCTGGTGTGATAACTAGAAGTGCAACTGCTAATGAGTGACATGCATGCTTTCTGTCTCAAGTAGAGCCTAAGAAAACTAAAGAAGCTCTAATGGATCCTGATTGGATATCTGCCATGCAGGAAAAACTGAATCGGTTTGAAAGAAACAAAGTTTGGGAGTTAGTTCCTGCACCAAAGAACAGAAGTATAATTGGAACAAAATGGGTGTTAAGGAATAAGATGGATGAAAATGATATAGTTACCAGAAATAAGGCAAGGATGGTTGCTAAAGGCTACTCACAAGAAGAAGGAATTGATTATGATGAAACTTTTGCTCCAGTTGCAAGACTTGAAGCAATAAGAATTTTTCTAACATTTGTTGCACACTCAAATTTCAAAGTGTATTGAATGGATGTCAATAGTGCCTTCCTAAATGGCGAGCTAGAAGAAGAGGTTTATGTTCAATAGCCACCTGGCTTTGAAGATCCAGAATTTCTAGATTTTATCTACAAGTTACTTGTAACGACCGAGGAATTACGCTTGTATTATATTATAATAATAATAAATTATGTGTATTATTATGTGATTAAATGTGTTAAGTCGTTGAACCCTAACTGTTATGTGTTATGTGTTGGTTGTTTTGATCCAAACGTGTTTTGGATATTTATTGAGCGTTCTATCGTCAGTTATATATATTATATCAAAACCTGTACAGCTCAAAACTATGTTTTAAAAGCCCGTATTTCAAACAAAATCATTGGCCCTATTTTGCCAAAAATGCCCTATACCGTATCGCTATTCTGAACCCCTAGACGTTTTACAAATTGACTTTTTTCGCGAAAAACGACTTTTCCGGACCCCTTCGGGTACCAAAAACCCCACAAAAATCACATTCTTATTTTTATATGATTATGAAATTATCATATATCATTTTTCTTTGTATTTTTGTATTTTTCATAATTTTTGGGAATTTTTAGTATTTATTTTGTATTTATTGGATATTTAAAAATTCATTATTAATACCCAAAAATTATAAAAATTGGGGCCAAATATTTTTATTAGGAGTGTAATTAGACCCTTAATTTTACTTAGGGGTATTATTTTCATAAATATAAATACCTGAATTATTATTAATTAAATCAGTTAATTACAATTAAAAATCAGAAAAAAAGAAAAAGAAAAAGAAAGGGAATTAGGGTTAGGGTTTGTGAAGAACAGAGCAGGAGGATCAAAGGCGATTTTGATCGTGATTCCGGAGTCCAAATCGAGCGTGTGAGTATTCGTTTTGAAGCTTATGATCTGTAGTTTTCAATTATGTGATTCTTTTTAACGTTTGATTGATCGAATTGAAAGTTGTTATTTTCGGGTTTTAATCGCGAATTCGGGTTTGATTTTCTGTGTGTTGTTTGATGTTTTGGTTGTTAGAGTCGTTTAGATCGTTGATTTTGGAGTCGATTGACACCAGTTTCGTCAAATTTGGTTAACGTTTGGAGGAACTCGGTTTTCCGATGAAGTTCATCGGAGAACTTCGACTTGTGGTCGGAGATGGCGGAGGGGGGATTATCTGATGGTGGTGACGCTGTGGGTCGACGGCTGAAACTCTAGGGAATCGAACGGAGTCAAAAAGGAGGAGAAACGATGATCAGGAGGCTCGTTTTTCGCCTCGCCGGAACCCGTCGCCGTCGCCGGATTCTGGGACGGTGACGGCTGTTCTTCATGACCCGATAACCCGAGGTCGACCCGGTTTGCAACCCGGAAACGACCCGGGTTTGATCCCCTCAACCCTGAAACCATTTCCAGATTTTTTGTTTCTGGATTTTCTATTATTTAATTTATATTTTATAAATCAGAAAATCATTTTATTAATTCTAATAATTAATTAAAAATTAGTTTTATATTCTGAAAAATAGTATTATTAATTTCTAAATTATTTTATTAATTTATAAATTCGAATTTAATTATTTAATTAATTATTTAATTATTTATCTAATTATTTATTAGTTATCTAATTAATTAATAATTAGGTAATTAATTAATAATTAGGTAATTAATTAATAAATAAGGATTAAAAATAATTAAATAATATGATTAATAATTCGATAATTAGTTATTATTACGAGTAATAATTCGATAATGGGAATTATTATTCGAGCGATAGTTATTCGAATAATATTGTAGTGATTATTTGTATCGTATAATTAAATACCGATAATTAATTGATTAACGAATCGTATAAGTTTCAGTAATAATGTAATAAGTTCGATAATTATATGAGAATGGCGAGTAGCTCGTATTTATACGAGTGAGTAATAGTTGAGTTAGATTATAATTCGAACACATAGTAGATATTCGATAAATAGCGTATCTGTTAATAGAATCGATCGATTATTTGTAAATAATCGATCTAATCGAATAAATATCGATACGTTATAAATATTATAATAAATTGTGATTAATCCTGATAATTAGAGATTTATTATTTTAGATTATTCAATAGGCAATTATTAATTATTTATTAGTTATTTATTTATTCAATATTTAAAAAGGTGATTAATTATTTCGATAATTAATCACATAATTTTCAATAAACCGTAACTTCTTCATTTTAACTCCAAAAATTATAAAAAAATTATTTTTGACTTTGATTTTTCTTAAATAATTATTTAAAAATTATTTTAGGATTTAAAAGGTTGTAATAATTATCTATATTGAATAATAAATTGAATTATCAGTGTTTAATTCATAACAATTCAACCGTTAGTCCGATTTAAGTGAAACGAAGACCCCTAGACTCAGAAAAATGAGACGAATACAATAAAAATGGTTGTAAGTTATAATTTATTCTGAAAAAGAGTGGTTTGGTGATAATTGATAGTTCGTAGGTCCTAGTAGGGATATAATTGAGCCGAATAAATCCCGAAAAATTATAATAAAATCAGATAAGACTAGTAATGCAGGTATAAGCCTAGAATTGATTCTAAAAATAATTATAAATCTAGAAATTAATTATGTGCTTTATGTGTTACGTGTTATATGTGATTATGTGCATAAATGTGTTGTGTAAATATATATATATATATATATATATATATATATATATATGCGAGTCAGATAAAAACGCATGGGTAGACTGATAAGGTTGCGTGATATCAATTCAAGATACACGTATATAGTAAATTATCTAAACACCTATCTTTCCATGATTTGTTCAGTGTTAGCAAGGCAGAGCAAGCTAGGGTCAGAAGGCAGTAAGTTAAACCAGGTTAAGTACGCGCAAGGCAAGTTTTTCCCCTATTCTAAATTCAGAATAGTGATTTATATTTCCTTTCTATCGTATCAGTTCTCTTTGATAATTATTGTTCATATACACTGTTACCCATTTATATCACTTGTTCCATTTCATTTCAATTCTTGATTTACCCAATTTATTGAATTCCCTGTTCATATTTCAATTCCTTTACCCTATATATATTCTGGTATATCCTGGTGTTGGGATATATCAATAGCATACCGATTATTCCGGATGCTCAGCCTTGGACTGGATGGTTACTATAAAGGCTGGGTTTTTCCCAGACCATTAATTAATAGGCCATAGTTGCCTGAGTACTCCTTATGTTGGTTGGGTCTATGCAGTTGGGTATAGATCCGCACTATATTCTGACTGATCAGCAGATTATAGTGCATATGTTGGTTCTTGTTTCCAGTCTTGTTCATTTGGCACTCGCCATCATTGGCAAATTATTATCATATACAGATACAGATGGTTGTTCAAACCAGCAGCTTATTGGTTCATTTATTTCTCTCTCTTTATAATATATATATATATTATTGCAGGCTTGTTGAGCAATTTTGGCTCATTTCTTTTATTGTCACTCCTATTGTTTTACAGTTAAGGTAGAGAATGAAACCCATCAGGACCCGCATAGTCAAGAAGCGAGTCAAGCAGCGGGACCCTCTTATACCAAGAGTGTTCCTTCCTATTCCCGAAGAGAGCTTTGAATTGCCAGATCAGGTGTAGCAGGATAAGTAGTAATGTTGGGTTGAATAAGAGTTTTGTGTAGTTTGAATAAAAGATTGCGTAGTGAAACTGTAGATAGAATAAAGTTTTGTAATAAAGAGAGTTCTTGAAACAGGTTTTATTTAGTTGGGTTTGTAATAAAGTGTAGTGCATGATTCTTGTTTCCAACCTCAACCCTTAAAAGATCCTGAGTAGTGATAGTTCGGGGTAATTATTATATTAATATTCCGCTTGTGCAGGTATAGTTGGTAATTGTTGTTAATAATGCCCCAAATCTATACCCCGGATTTGGAGGGTGTTATAGTTGGCATCAGAGCTTAGGATTGACCTTGGAAAACAAGAATGTTAGGGTTAAGATAAGATAGGAAAATAAGATAGGATGAGGGTAAGAGTGTTAGGATTGTTTATTTATGTGATTAGAAGTTATGAGTTATAGGATTGTGATTTGATGGTTTTGTGTTATTATTTTTATGTATATTAGATGGCTTCTTTATCATCATCTACGGAGAGGACCGAGACAGATCCAGTGGATGCACAGGTAGTAGCCCCAATGTCAGAGCAGATATTACCTCCATTGCCACCTGAGCCAGCACCAGAGATACCACTTCCCCCGGAGGTACCAGGTTTTGCAGATTATTTTCCATATTTTGAGCCAGAGATACCAGATATTCCACCATTAGAGTTTCCGATGTTTGATATTCCTGATATGGTTGATCTTCCGCAGTGGGAGGATTTAGAGCCTCAGATTCCTATGCCACCAGTTGAGATTCCAGAGATGCCACCGATGGAGCCAGAGGCAGAGCCGCCTGTGTATGCGCCTATGGAGCAGCCTGTCTTATTTCCTGCCCCATTAACCATTTATGCACCTGTTCCAGGAGTGTATCAGTTTCCTCAGCCAGAGTTTATGGATGAGATCGTGGTAGATGGACCATTACCTTCTCGAGGTTCCAGCACTGATCTTCATGAGCATCATACCGTGACTTACCAGCGCTTTCAGGCAGAGAGGGAGGAGAGGATTAGATGGCAGAACCAGTGTAGAGAGATCCTTGGATTGTATGAGACACAGACGGATGGTCCTGTCAGAGCATTACGACCGGATTATATACTGAGAGAGAGACTACATCATATTCACCGGGTTAGTTCGCAGCAGCTTACTGATTTGAGACAGCAGGATCTTAGTGCGGAGACAGCATATCGCAGAGCATTGGGACTTACCGAGGCAGTGCTAGAGGCAGTGCAGGAGGAGTTGAGCCACGTACCACCAGGATTTTGAGACCAGCAGATCGATGAGTGTTGTATTATGTATATTTTGTAGATAGAGGCAGCATAGTATTGTATACTAGTTTGTATGAGTGTAGCTACTGACTCTGACTGATAGTAGTAGCAGTACGACTGTTATATCCTAGGTTTTTGTATCAAGCACTGACACCTGTAGCTGGTGTTTTACCTATATATATATATATATGAGATAATCTTTTGCACATTTTCTTTATTTTATTTCCAGTCATTTAAGCATTTACATTTATTTCAGTACCATTGCATATTTACAAATGTAGTTTTATTCACGATCATGTTGTAAAAAAAAAAAAAAAAAAATTTAAAACTATCATACTGTTTTATCTATTCAGTTATTTAATAAGTTATTTTATTTTCTCGAATCGACTGTTTTAATATATGTTTAATATACTGTTATTAAATAAGGTCCATTATTTATTTATCAGAAAAATGGCACCTAAGCGAAAAGCGCAGCCCGACTCATCGAATGGAAACACCGAGGGCCAAAACAATAATAAACAGATGGATCAGATGTTTAATCTCATGCAACAGCAAATGTTGATGATGCAACAACAAATGCAGCAGCAGCAACAGCAGTTCCAGCAACAGATGTTACAGCAAGCCGCTCATCCAGGACATCAAATACCACCAGCAGCACCTACGACTACTTTCAAGCAATTTCAGTCGGTGAAGCCACCGGAATTTATGGGTTCCACAGATCCTACAAAAGCGAGAGCTTGGCTGAAAGAGATGGAAAAGGCTTTTTCGTTGGTAAAGGTTGAGGAAGAGCAGAAGACAGATTTCGTTAGCTATTTTCTAAAAGGTGAAGCTAATTACTGGTGGGAATCGAAGAAAGCTTTGGAAGAAGGTGTGGTGACGTGGAACAGATTCACTGATCTTTTCTTGGAGAAATATTTTCCTCGTTTTATGAAGAACCAGATGGAGATCAAGTTCCTGGAGCTGAAATAAGACAACTTATCGGTTGCGGATTATGAAACCAAGTTTACTGAATTGGCAAGGTTTGTTCCAGAGCAGGTGGATACGGATGAGAAGCGGGCCAAGAGATTTCAGCAAGGACTAAAACCATGGATTCGTAGCAGGGTAGCTGTGTTTGAATTGACAACTTATACGGCTGTTGTTCAGAAGGCTATGATTATTGAAGGAGAAAGTGAAGCAGCTCAGAAAGAGAAAGGACCAGGGAATTTTCAGAATCGTTTCAACAAAAGGCCGGGATTTCAAGCTCGGGGAAAAGTAAATTTCAAAAGGCCAGAGCAAAACAACCAGAGGATGGGTAATCGACTACCTGCCCCAACTCAGCAAAGGCTTATTCGACCGCCTATACCTGATTGCAGAACGTGTGGTAGAAAGTATACAGGAGTTTGCAACAAGCTAAATGTTACGTGTTTCAAGTGCAAGCAAAGGGGACACTATTCTGGAGAATGTCCAATGGGAAAAGCAGAAGTTACTTGTTTTCAATGTGGGAGAAAAGGACATATCGCCAAAGACTGCAGAGGAATTGCAATGGCTGCCAGTATTCCAAGAGTTTTAGCATTACCTCCACCTCCACTACCACAGCAAAATCAGCCCAGAGCAAGAACTTTCAACATGTCAATGAAGGAAGCGGTACAGAGTCCGAATGTGGTTGCAGGTACACTTCCTGTAAATTCCGTAAATGCTTTAGTATTGATTGATTCAGGAGCTACTAGATCTTTTATTTCTGAAGCCTTTATCTCTAAGATAGATTGTGAGATTCAGTGGTTGGATGAAGTGTTAGTTATAAAATTAGCGAATAATGATCAGGTTGCAGTAGATCGAGTATGTCCGAGCTGTGATATTGAGATAGGAAGATGTCATTTTTCAGTTGATTTGATACCTTTTAGGTTAGGGGAGTTTGATATTATTTTAGGAATGGATTGGCTGTCTAGTAATCATGCTCAAATTGACTGTGTGAATAAGAGAGTGAAATTACAAACTGAAGAAAATGAAACGGTAATATTTAAAGGTGAGAAGCAAAAGCAGAAATTCCTATCAATAATGCAGACGAGGAGATTGCTACGTCAAGGATGTCAAGCTTATTTAGCCTATGTACGGGATGTTGATAAGGGAGATTTGAAGATTGAAGATATTCCTGTAGTTTGTGAATTTCTTGATGTTTTTCCGGACGAATTACCAGGACTTCCACCAGATCGAGAAATCGAGTTTACTATTGACTTGACGCCAGGGACTGAACCAATTTCGAAAGCTCCATATAGAATGGCACCTGTTGAAATGAGGGAATTAGCAAAGCAGTTGCAAGAACTTCTTGACAAAGGAATTATAAGGCCAAGTGTATCCCCATGGGGTGCGCCAGTATTGTTCGTGAAAAAGAAGGATGGTAGTATGCGACTGTGTATTGATTATCGTGAGCTGAACAAGTTAACTATCAAGAATAAATATCCTTTACCTCGCATTGATGATTTATTTGATCAACTAAAAGGAGCAGCATGGTTTTCGAAAATCGACCTACGAT
Organism: Apium graveolens; assembly: GCF_009905375.1. Classification (NCBI taxonomy): domain Eukaryota; kingdom Viridiplantae; phylum Streptophyta; class Magnoliopsida; order Apiales; family Apiaceae; genus Apium; species Apium graveolens. The sequence goes on from NC_133650.1 coordinate 302,323,051, forward strand.
CAGGCTATCATCAGTTAAAGATCAAGGCCGAAGATATTCCAAAGACAGCGTTTAGAACAAGGTACGGACACTATGAATTTCTTGTAATGGCTTTTGGATTGACGAATGCACCTGCAGCATTTATGGATTTGATGAATCGAATATTCAAGAAGTATTTGGATAAGTTTATCATTATATTTATTGATGACATTTTGATCTATTCAAAGACGGAAGAAGAGCATGCAGAGCATTTAATAACGACATTGGAAATATTACGGAAGGAGCAGCTTTATGCAAAATTTTCCAAGTGCGAATTTTGGTTGAAAGAAGTGCAGTTTCTAGGGCACATCATCAGCAGAGAAGGCATTCAAGTTGATCCAGCAAAGATTGAAGCTGTGTTGAATTGGGAAAGACCAAAGACGCCGACAGAGGTTCGAAGTTTCTTAGGTTTGGCAGGATATTATCGAAGATTTGTCAAAGATTTTGCGAAGATAGCTACACCGCTGACCAAGTTAACTCGACAAAGTGAAAAGTTCGAATGGAATAGTAAGTGTGAAGAAAGTTTTCAAGAGTTGAAGAATCGGTTGGTGACGGCACCAGTGTTAGTATTGCCAGACGAGCAAGGAAATTTTGTTATCTACAGTGACGCTTCATATCGTGGTTTAGGATGTGTGTTGATGCAACATGGTAACGTCATTGCATATGCGTCAAGACAACTTAAACCTCATGAGCAGAAATATCCTACGCATGATCTGGAATTAGCAGCAATTGTATTTGCATTGAAGCTTTGGAGACATTATCTGTACGGTGAAAAATGTGAAATCTACACGGATCATAAAAGTCTGAAGTATATCTTCACGCAAAAGGAACTAAACATGCGACAACGTCGATGGCTGGAATTGATTAAAGATTACGATGTTACAATTAGTTATCATCCAGGAAAAGCAAATGTTGTAGCAGATGCGCTAAGCAGAAAAGAAAGATTGAATCGGTTAACTTCATGCGAAGAATTAGCCAAGGAATTCGACAAATTGGAAATCGAAATTTGTATTCCCGATGAATCTGCAGAAACTATCTACGCTATGACTTTCCAACCAGAATTGCTGGAAAAGATTCGCTGTTGTCAAGAAGAAGTGATGAGTCAAGACGACAACTTAACAGGAGAAGAGATTACAACTCAGAAAGATAATGAAGGAATTTTACGTTTTGCGTCAAGAATCTGGATCCCTAACGTGGCAGAATTAAAAGAAGAAGTTATGCGAGATGCGCACAATTCGAAGTATTCCATTCATCCAGGAAGCACGAAAATGTATCGCAATTTGAAGAAAAACTTTTGGTGGCCGAATATGAAGAAGGAGATAGCAGAATGGGTGAGTAAATGCTACACATGCCAGCGAGTTAAAGCAGAACACCAACGTCCGAGTGGGTTATTGCAACCATTAGACATTCCAGAATGGAAATGGGAACATCTAGCGATGGATTTTGTGGTAGGACTACCGAGGACTAGGGCAAATCATGATGCGATATGGGTAATCATTGACAGACTTACGAAGTCGGCACATTTTCTACCAATTAATGAAAGATTTTCGCTCGACAAATTAGTGCACATGTATCTCAAAGAAATTGTGATGCGTCATGGAGTACCAGTATCAATTGTATCGGATCGAGATCCTCGTTTCAATTCAAGATTTTGGAGGCAATTTCAAGAATGTCTAGGAACGAAGTTGAATATGAGTACAGCTTATCATCCGCAAACTGACGGCCAAAGTGAAAGGACAATTCAAACGATTGAAGACATGCTACGAGTTTGTGCGATCGATTTTGAAGGCAGTTGGGATGAACATTTACCCCTAGTGGAATTTTCTTATAATAATAGCTATCACGCCAGTATTGGAATGCCACCGTATGAAGCATTATATGGGAGGAAATGCAGATCACCCGTGCACTGGGATGAAGTTGGAGAACGCAAGATTTTGGGTCCAGAATTAATTCAGCAGACAAAAGAAAAGATTAATCTTATTCGAAAACGAATCGAGGCAGCACAAAACAGACAAAGCAGATATGCAAACCAAGCCAGGAAGGATATGGACTATCAGGAAGGAGAACACGTATTGCTCAAAATATCGCCATGGAAAGGATTGACCAGATTTGGCAATAAAGGGAAATTGAAGCCACGATACGTTGAACCATTTGAGATTTTGAAGAAAATTGGGAAGGTTGCGTACGAGTTAGCTCTACCACCCCATATGCAGCACATTCACAACGTATTTCATGTATCTATGCTTAAGAGGTATAATCCTGATACAAGGCATGTAATAGAGTATGAACCAGTAGAGCTTCAGGCAGATTTGTCATATGTAGAACAGCCAATAAGAATTCTAGATAGGCAAGAGAGGGTATTAAGAAATAAGTCTGTGTCATTAGTGAGAGTTTTATGGAGAAACCCAGTGGTTGAAGAATCAACCTGGGAGCTTGAAAGTGAAATGCTAGAAAATTATCCTCAGTTATTTGCATAATTAGATTCTGAGGACAGAATCTTGTTAAGGGGGAGAGAATGTAACGACCGAGGAATTACGCTTGTATTATATTATAATAATAATAAATTATGTGTATTATTATGTGATTAAATGTGTTAAGTCGTTGAACCCTAACTGTTATGTGTTATGTGTTGGTTGTTTTGATCCAAACGTGTTTTGGATATTTATTGAGCGTTCTATCGTCAGTTATATATATTATATCAAAACCTGTACAGCTCAAAACTATGTTTTAAAAGCCCGTATTTCAAACAAAATCATTGGCCCTATTTTGCCAAAAATGCCCTATACCGTATCGCTATTCTGAACCCCTAGACGTTTTACAAATTGACTTTTTTCGCGAAAAACGACTTTTCCGGACCCCTTCGGGTACCAAAAACCCCACAAAAATCACATTCTTATTTTTATATGATTATGAAATTATCATATATCATTTTTCTTTGTATTTTTGTATTTTTCATAATTTTTGGGAATTTTTAGTATTTATTTTGTATTTATTGGATATTTAAAAATTCATTATTAATACCCAAAAATTATAAAAATTGGGGCCAAATATTTTTATTAGGAGTGTAATTAGACCCTTAATTTTACTTAGGGGTATTATTTTCATAAATATAAATACCTGAATTATTATTAATTAAATCAGTTAATTACAATTAAAAATCAGAAAAAAAGAAAAAGAAAAAGAAAGGGAATTAGGGTTAGGGTTTGTGAAGAACAGAGCAGGAGGATCAAAGGCGATTTTGATCGTGATTCCGGAGTCCAAATCGAGCGTGTGAGTATTCGTTTTGAAGCTTATGATCTGTAGTTTTCAATTATGTGATTCTTTTTAACGTTTGATTGATCGAATTGAAAGTTGTTATTTTCGGGTTTTAATCGCGAATTCGGGTTTGATTTTCTGTGTGTTGTTTGATGTTTTGGTTGTTAGAGTCGTTTAGATCGTTGATTTTGGAGTCGATTGACACCAGTTTCGTCAAATTTGGTTAACGTTTGGAGGAACTCGGTTTTCCGATGAAGTTCATCGGAGAACTTCGACTTGTGGTCGGAGATGGCGGAGGGGGGATTATCTGATGGTGGTGACGCTGTGGGTCGACGGCTGAAACTCTAGGGAATCGAACGGAGTCAAAAAGGAGGAGAAACGATGATCAGGAGGCTCGTTTTTCGCCTCGCCGGAACCCGTCGCCGTCGCCGTCGCCGGATTCTGGGACGGTGACGGCTGTTCTTCATGACCCGATAACCCGAGGTCGACCCGGTTTGCAACCCGGAAACGACCCGGGTTTGATCCCCTCAACCCTGAAACCATTTCCAGATTTTTTGTTTCTGGATTTTCTATTATTTAATTTATATTTTATAAATCAGAAAATCATTTTATTAATTCTAATAATTAATTAAAAATTAGTTTTATATTCTGAAAAATAGTATTATTAATTTCTAAATTATTTTATTAATTTATAAATTCGAATTTAATTATTTAATTAATTATTTAATTATTTATCTAATTATTTATTAGTTATCTAATTAATTAATAATTAGGTAATTAATTAATAATTAGGTAATTAATTAATAAATAAGGATTAAAAATAATTAAATAATATGATTAATAATTCGATAATTAGTTATTATTACGAGTAATAATTCGATAATGGGAATTATTATTCGAGCGATAGTTATTCGAATAATATTGTAGTGATTATTTGTATCGTATAATTAAATACCGATAATTAATTGATTAACGAATCGTATAAGTTTCAGTAATAATGTAATAAGTTCGATAATTATATGAGAATGGCGAGTAGCTCGTATTTATACGAGTGAGTAATAGTTGAGTTAGATTATAATTCGAACACATAGTAGATATTCGATAAATAGCGTATCTGTTAATAGAATCGATCGATTATTTGTAAATAATCGATCTAATCGAATAAATATCGATACGTTATAAATATTATAATAAATTGTGATTAATCCTGATAATTAGAGATTTATTATTTTAGATTATTCAATAGGCAATTATTAATTATTTATTAGTTATTTATTTATTCAATATTTAAAAAGGTGATTAATTATTTCGATAATTAATCACATAATTTTCAATAAACCGTAACTTCTTCATTTTAACTCCAAAAATTATAAAAAAATTATTTTTGACTTTGATTTTTCTTAAATAATTATTTAAAAATTATTTTAGGATTTAAAAGGTTGTAATAATTATCTATATTGAATAATAAATTGAATTATCAGTGTTTAATTCATAACAATTCAACCGTTAGTCCGATTTAAGTGAAACGAAGACCCCTAGACTCAGAAAAATGAGACGAATACAATAAAAATGGTTGTAAGTTATAATTTATTCTGAAAAAGAGTGGTTTGGTGATAATTGATAGTTCGTAGGTCCTAGTAGGGATATAATTGAGCCGAATAAATCCCGAAAAATTATAATAAAATCAGATAAGACTAGTAATGCAGGTATAAGCCTAGAATTGATTCTAAAAATAATTATAAATCTAGAAATTAATTATGTGCTTTATGTGTTACGTGTTATATGTGATTATGTGCATAAATGTGTTGTGTAAATATATATATATATATATATATATGCGAGTCAGATAAAAACGCATGGGTAGACTGATAAGGTTGCGTGATATCAATTCAAGATACACGTATATAGTAAATTATCTAAACACCTATCTTTCCATGATTTGTTCAGTGTTAGCAAGGCAGAGCAAGCTAGGGTCAGAAGGCAGTAAGTTAAACCAGGTTAAGTACGCGCAAGGCAAGTTTTTCCCCTATTCTAAATTCAGAATAGTGATTTATATTTCCTTTCTATCGTATCAGTTCTCTTTGATAATTATTGTTCATATACACTGTTACCCATTTATATCACTTGTTCCATTTCATTTCAATTCTTGATTTACCCAATTTATTGAATTCCCTGTTCATATTTCAATTCCTTTACCCTATATATATTCTGGTATATCCTGGTGTTGGGATATATCAATAGCATACCGATTGTTCCGGATGCTCAGCCTTGGACTGGATGGTTACTATAAAGGCTGGGTTTTTCCCAGACCATTAATTAATAGGCCATAGTTGCCTGAGTACTCCTTATGTTGGTTGGGTCTATGCAGTTGGGTATAGATCCGCACTATATTCTGACTGATCAGCAGATTATAGTGCATATGTTGGTTCTTGTTTCCAGTCTTGTTCATTTGGCACTCGCCATCATTGGCAAATTATTATCATATACAGATACAGATGGTTGTTCAAACCAGCAGCTTATTGGTTCATTTATTTCTCTCTCTTTATAATATATATATATATTGTTGCAGGCTTGTTGAGCAATTTTGGCTCATTTCTTTTATTGTCACTCCTATTGTTTTACAGTTAAGGTAGAGAATGAAACCCATCAGGACCCGCATAGTCAAGAAGCGAGTCAAGCAGCGGGACCCTCTTATACCAAGAGTGTTCCTTCCTATTCCCGAAGAGAGCTTTGAATTGCCAGATCAGGTGTAGCAGGATAAGTAGTAATGTTGGGTTGAATAAGAGTTTTGTGTAGTTTGAATAAAAGATTGCGTAGTGAAACTGTAGATAGAATAAAGTTTTGTAATAAAGAGAGTTCTTGAAACAGGTTTTATTTAGTTGGGTTTGTAATAAAGTGTAGTGCATGATTCTTGTTTCCAACCTCAACCCTTAAAAGATCCTGAGTAGTGATAGTTCGGGGTAATTATTATATTAATATTCCGCTTGTGCAGGTATAGTTGGTAATTGTTGTTAATAATGCCCCAAATCTATACCCCGGATTTGGAGGGTGTTATATTACTCAATGCTCTATATGGACTAAAGCAGGCACCTAGAGCTTGGTATGATACATTGTCAGAATTCCTACTTAAACATGGTTTTACTAGAGGTACTATAGACAAGTCTCTCTTCTACAAGAAACATGGTGAATATATGATCATAGTTCAGATCTATGTGGATGACATTATCTTTGGTTCTACAAATGAGAAGCTTTGCCAGAGATATTCTAAGCTTATGCAGAGTGAATATGAAATGAGTATGATGGAGGAATTAAGTTACTTTCTTGGACTTCAAGTTAGTCAAATAAGTGATGGGATCTTCATCAACCAAACTAAGTATGTCAAGGATTTATTAAAAAAGTTTGGTATGGTTGATTGTTCACCTGCTTCTACACCTATGTCTGCAGTAACAAAGTTGGATGAAGATAGAAAAGGCAAGAGTGTAGATATTTTAAGCTATAGAGGAATGATTGGATCATTGCTTTATTTAACTGCAAGTAGACTAGACAACATGTTTGCAACATGTCTGTGTACAAGATTTCAAGCCAATCCAAAAGAATCACATTTGATGACTGTAAAGAGGATTTTCAGATACTTGAAGGGGACTCCAAACTTGGGATTATGGTATCCTAAGGGAACTGGTTTTGAAGCTGTTGGCTGCACAGATGCAGATTTTGCTGGATGCAGGGTTGACAGAAAGAGTACCAGTGGAAGCTATCAATTTCTTGGACAAAAACTTGTATCCTGGTATAGCAAGAAACAACAATCTATATCAACTTCTACGTCAGAGGCTGAATACATAGCCGCAGGAAGTTGTTGTGCTCAAGTGCTTTGGATTAGAAATCAACTAATGGATTATGGCCTAGTGTTACACAAAATTCCTATCATGTGTGACAACACTAGTGCTATATCTATAGTAGCTAATCCAGTTAATCATTCTAGAACAAAGCACATTGATGTAAGGTACCATTTTATTAGAGAACATGCTACAAATGGTACCATTTAGCTCATTTTTGTTCTAAAAGAAAAACAATTAGCTGACATTTTTACTAAATATGTGGATGAAGCGACTTTCATTAGACTTGTAGGTGAAATTGGAATGCTTAATTCTTCATCCTGAGGCAAGAACTCAGCTAATGTGTTGTAGCAAATTAATTTCTAGTAAATCAAAATTAATTTGATTTAATTAGAAATTAACTGAAACATGAATTATAAATATTTCAGAAATCTCTGCAAATTTATTTTTCAAAAACAAAAATTTAGCTTGAAATTTTTCAAATTCTAAGTAAACTGCCAAGTTGTTAATTTACATCATTAATATATAAAATTAACACAAGGCAGAATTAAACTGTTCAAAAGTATATAGAGAACCGAGTTCTCGATAAGTCTAACTGACTTATCGACAAGTCATTTTAAGACTTCTCGAGTGAGTTCTCGATAAGTCAATTTACTGACTTCTCGATAAGAATTATTGTAACTTATCGATAAGTCATTGTAGAGTTCTCTAGTAGTGTAAACTTACAAAGTTCTCAACAAGTATCTTTTTAGACTTATAAATAACTCAGAACTGAAATAATTTAATTTCATAATAATTTTTAGTCAGATACTTTTGGCAAAATTATTTTGATTTTATTTTAAATTTATTCAAATAAAAATTGGAATCAAATTCAGTCCATTTTGGACAAACTGGGTATTTATTTGACATCTCGATAAGTTTATTTTTAGTTCTCTACAAGAATAAATAAAATGACTTGTCGATAGGTCTTTCATTTCTTAAAATAACTTCTTGATAGACTAATTCCAAACGTCTATTTTTGTGTTCTCGACAAGTCATTTGCTTTTACTATAAATACCCAGACATCTCGACACATATACATACTTACAACTTTCGAGATCTCAAGTGACCTAGTTTTTCAATCCAAAACCAATTTCTCTCTCATTTTCACTCATTTCTCACTAATTTCTTTTACCCACTAAACCTCATACTCATATCAATGGTAGCGAACAATATTGTACCCTTCATCCCCAAGGAGACTAAATTCCTTGCATTTCTGGATGCAAACCAAGCACCTGAAATTTTCCAGTATTTTGTCAAGTTCCTATCTGAGACCTACTTTGTAGGAGCTCTTACTGCTAATAATGTGTCGTACTTGGATGTGTTAGGGGACTTTTGGAACACAACAACAACAAGGACAATTGTGCATGAGAACCAGGCTGTAACAATTGTGATAAACTGCACAATTAAAGGGAAACAAGTGGAGATTCTTGAGGATGATGTCAATCTGGCATTGGGCATTCCTACTGACAAGCTGGTGGAGGCTCCAACTTAGGATGAGCTGTATGAATTCATGGACTTCATCAATTATTCTGAGAAGATCAACCTGGCCAGCATGAACAAGAAGCATCTAAGGAGGGAATGATCCTTTCTTTTTAACTCAGTACTAAGGGCCTACACCTGCAGGAAGTCAGGGTTTGACAACATATCAAGTGTTATCCAGAACTTGGTCTACTCAATGACCACCAATAAACAGATCAATGTAGGACACTACATACTGGAGGAATTGAGCACAAGGCTATCAATGCCATTGGAATCAAAAGGTAAGGAAATTTTTCTACCTAAATTTATTATGTCAGCTTTAAACTATAAAGTTAATGACATACATATGCTAGAAGGAGTAAATAGTTCACTAATTGACAACTGTAAGCAAGTATCTAGAATTCTATTTGGATCACTTCTTACTAAGAATAAGGTTCCAGTAAGTCTTAAGTTAACACCTTTCATGATTGAAAGATTTAAGACCTACCCTTATTCCATGCCAGACATGAGAACTAGTGCAAGTCAATCTAGTGCAACAATGGTTCCTGAGCCTATGGAAGCACAAACACAAACACACCCACAGAAACCTACCTATGTTGAGCCTGTTTCTTCAAAACCATTAGTAGCTAGGAAATCAACCACCTCATCTTCTCAAAAGGATGAGGTGAGTAAAAGGAAGAGAAATGAGGTAACCTTAACAGTTATGAATGAGAGTGGTGATGACCAAACAGAAGCTGAGTCACCCTTGGTCAAGAGAACAAAGAAGAGTAAGAAATCTGAGCTGACCACTCAAACCACCTCTGTATCCTCCTAAAAGGATGCAATTGTAACAATGGGGACTAAATAGACTCTAGATACATCCTCTCAACAGGGTGTGTTTATTGAAAAGAACATTCACCCCAATAAATCATGTATAGAGTCTGCACAACCTACACCTAAAGAAATTCAAGTGTATGGTAGGAGAAATAAGGATGACACACACAGTGAGAGTACATCTATTGAAGCTCCCTCACCTATTTAGGAGGAGCTGCCAACACTCACTTCTGAACAACAACTTCTAATCTCTCAAATTTCTTCTTCCCATACTGCACTTGAATCTATTTCTCAAGTGCAAGCTAAATCAAGTGACTTGGTTCAAGAAACCTTGCTCACCACCCAGACACTACAATCAGATGGTGAGAGGCTACTAGCTGGGGTAGACCTTGATGACACCATCAAAACCATGGGGGATTCATCAGTTTTTACTGAAGACCCAATGGAGATCCTAAATGCACCTTCATGTGCAAATCAGTCTTCACAGACTGTTAGGTTTAAGGGTAGTACTCCTGAAGGGGAGCTATCTAAATCCTCTCCAATTCAATTGGAGGTTCCTCGTGTAGGAACAACTCCCCACAAAATCCTAGCAGAAATTGCATTAGCAGTTGATGCTAGGAGTATAATTGCCAATGATCCTGCTATGGGGAAGGCAAGTTTTTCACATTTATGTGACAGTGCTTTGCAAGAAGCACAAGGGTTTAAGACTGGTGCACATGACAGTAACCCAGTCAAATCCCCTCCAATTCAATTGGAGGTTCCCACTATAAGTGTGGAACAACAACTGGTCATAAACACAGAGCAATTTGTGAGTAAAACTGTGACTGCAGTCACAGGTGGTTTTGACCCCTCAACAGCTCAACCTTCAACCTCACAACCTCAAAAACAACACATTCTCTATCAATGGCTACAAGAATCTGGCTCTCAACCTACATCTATAGATGATCTTCTAGTTGAGCAGATTTCTAGTTTGGCAAATATCTCACAACATCTACTCACTTCTGACATGAGCAATCAAGACTATCAAGCCATCATGCTCACATACAATGAAGATGTTGAAAAACAGAAGGAGAAGATTGTGAATACTGAAGAACATGATGGGAATGTAGATGCATGGCTATCTCAAAATTTTGTGTTGGAGATAAATCAAGTCTTGGCTATATTCAGGGATGAATATGTTACAATTCTTGGGAGCAATGCCAAGGCCCTGACTCCACAGGATGTCTATGATGTAGTCACTGAGGTCTACAAAGCTTAACTCAAGGCTTTTCACCTATTTGTTAATGCTCTAGAACTCAAGTTGACTGATCATGAAGCCAAAATAAGGAAGCTGGTGAAGGAGAAAATGGATGAGATTATACCTTACCAAGTACATATCACCTCCAAGTTCAAGCATTTTGCTAATCAAATGTCAAGGATGGATCTTACTACCATTGAAAAGGAAGCCAAAAATCTCAAACAATCCTTCATCTCTCTTCATACAGTACTTCAACAGCAAATCACTCATTCAAATGATGCCAAGATCAAGCTAGACCAGCTCCACCAATCAAGATATGAGCCTTCTGCACTGCTTATGGAAGGTATCAAGCAAGCTATCATAGACACATTTGGACCCTCTGCTTCATCAAGCTCACATCCACCTGCCTCAACATCAACCAATCTTCAAGTTCAAGAACTTCAAATACAAGTTTCTACTCTGCAAACCTCTAATGACAATCTCACAGTTCAGGTGCAAGCTCTTACCACTTTAGTGAAGATTCAATAGGCTGACATTCAAACCTTGGTGGACTCCCACAAGCACCTACAAATGCAAAATTCAGTTGCTTTGGGAGTCATCATGGGTAAACTTAATATTCCATTGCCTGTACTTCCTGAAGCTGTGAAACCTGAAATTCCTACTCCCCTTCTCATGCCTGCCAACAAGACTAAGGGGGAGATTAAGGCTAAGCTAGAAATATCAAGATCATCTACTCAAAATGTCCAAGGTGCTGAAAAGAGCTTAGTTCAAGAAGTAAATATTGGTATGGAGAGGCTCATTAGGGCTGCTGAAGGACCATGTCTGAGCAGGGAATTTGATAAATTGCTCAAGGCTCTAAGGGCTTCTCTCAACAATAACCTCTTCACCTACAAAAAGGCATTGGACAAGACAATAAATTCCCTAAGGGTGATCTTGGTGACTAAAGACAATTTTCAGGAGAAGAGGATAGTGGTCAACATAAATGACTCTGGGGTAGATAGATGTATGCATATTTCCCTCAATTATCTTATCTAAGGGAGGGCATTTGAGTTGGATATTCTGATAAACAAAGTCAGAGTGGTGATCCATGAAGACACACTATTGCTAGATGAACTAAAAAATGCTCAAATGGTTGTTTTTCCAAAAGCATGCCTATAGCCAAACAAGGGAGTGGCATACATCTGTCCTACCACCAAACACTTCAAACACTTCCAAATCCCTAAACAGTGTGTCATGGCCAACAAGAAGCTTATCATGACTCTGGAAACTGAGTTAAAAGTAAAGAATAATAAGACTTTTGAAGAAGAATAGACGATTAAGTTGTTGAGGTGATATCTAAAGGATCTTGAAGCCAACTTGCCCAAAACTCAAATCAACAAGGATAATTTGGATGATGATGAGCAGAAGAAAGATGATCCAAAACCTTCTGGCTCAAATCGAAGTCAATCCAGTAAGGCATCTGGAAGCAAGGGTGGAGAGAGGAAGGAGGAAGAGAAGAAGGATGGTGAAAGTAAGAGGAGAGGATAAAGAAGGAGAAAACAAAGGCATGATGGCTTAGAACCACAACAAACCTTAAAAATTCAAACAACTCTAGTTCAACCCTTAGCTCAACCCTCTAAGTCAACAATCTCAAACATCAAACCACCTCAAACCTCTTAGCCTAAATTCCTATACAAGCAAACTGCTAACTCTTTTTTAAAAATTCCAATCACCACAAGCCAAACATCTCTCAAGAAAATCACAGACCTACCTTCTATCAAACCATCACACAAAACTCATTTCAAGTCTGTTGGGAGAAAACCTAAGAAATCTAAGCCTACTGAAAAAGTTGGAGTTACTGAAAAGTCCATCCGGAATTGTTTCAAGCAGAATGATTTTCTACCCTTAAACTGGTGCAGTTCAGATGAAGACTCTTTTCAACAACTGGCCGAGGAAATAGTTAGAGACTGGGTTGTCACTCTAAAGGAAGTGAGAATCTACTTTTAAGATGGGTCCTTCACTTTTCTGGGCAGCAATTTAATGGACACTCTCTCTCCAACAAAAATTAAGAGAGTGATAAGTTTGCTGAAGGACAAGGATACTGCTACAAGAGCATGGAGATCTGTTCTAGCTGAATGGTTGATTGCAAGGGAGGAAAGAAGAGCAAGGAGTAAAGCAGAATATGAAGAGAAAAGGAGAAAGTATGATGAGGAGATTGAAATATATATCAAAAGTTCAGAAGAACTTAAAGCAAAAGAGATGAACAGAATCTCCAAAGATGGAAGATTTCTAAATATAAAAGCTGGCTCATTTTCAAGATTCAGAATTGAAATGTTAGATGGTTATCCAAAGCAAGACAGACTCAAACTGATAGAAGCTCTAACAGGGACTCCAATCATAGAGGAACTTGAAATTCTTATATATTTAAAAGACCTCATTAGGCAGAATCAGAAGTTCCAATCTTTGTCTGATGCTTGTAAATACTCAAACTCAAAATCATCTAATGTACAATTGTTGTAATTATGTCAATTTTTATATTAGTCTTATTTTCCATTATAACTTGGGGTTAGTCTAGTTAACAGACATAAATTTATGTTAAGCAATTTTCTCACAAATTGGGGGAGATTGTTGTGCAAGACATGCATGTACTTTAACAAGACTAAGTCAAATTGACAACCCTAAGTAAGTTTTATTGTAATCTTAGTTTGCATTTTGTATTGTAACATTTAAAGTCTGTAAAAAATTTAAAGGAGCAGACTGGAGTCTTTTTCTTTAAACAGTATCAAGCCTAAGAATTCTATCCGGAAGAAGATCATGCCTCAGAATAATTATGAAGAAGCTTGGAGTTGAATAAATCTATTTTGGGAAAAATGTTCTAAGTCATGATCTCTACAAGTCACATATTTAGTATTATAAAGAAGTCATTCGAGAACTCCAGAATGACTTATAGAGAACTCAGGAAAGCTACTAGAGAACTCAGAGATATCGACAAGTCAAATTGAAGACATGAAGAGTGGAGATATCGACAAGTCATTTCTTCACTAGAGAACTCAGAGTTATCGATAAATCAACATTCATTAGAGAACTCTGAGTTATCGATAAGTCAAATTTCACTAGAGAACTCAGAGATATCGATAAGCCAAAATTCACTAGATAACTCTGAGTTATCGACAAGTAAAATTTGACTTGAGAACTCTGAGTTATCGAAAAGTCAATAAGTTACTAGAGAACTCAAAGATATCGATAATCCAAAGTGAAGATATGAAGATGAGAGATCTCGATAAGCCAAATTCTCTTATAGAGAACTTATGGACCTCTACAAGTCAAATCAATTATGGTGTATTAGAGATCTCGATAAGTTATTATACTTGTTGAGATGTCAAGATCTCTATATGCCTAACTAGAGATTTCGAGGTAAAATCTCAAAGTACAAATTGCAGACCAGTTCAATATCCAAGATTAACAATCAACAAACAATCCAACCAGTTGGATTGACAAGTCTACAAAAAGCAGCTTGAAGAGTGTGCAAGATCAAGGGTGAAAATTAACTGACAAAGGAAGATCAAGATTAACACAGTATACAAAGATATGCTAAGCCATAAATGGAAGATATACTTTTCCTAAAATGGAAATGATAAGTGACAGTTTACTAAAGTGAATAGCATCTCTTATTGTACACTGTATAAACTAGCAGTTAACTATCATATAAAGTTAACATTGGTCATTTGTTAGTAGTAACAATTAGATCAGGAATTCTTGTATTCTCTCAAGATTGAAGTTAAGCTCTTTATCAACAAAGAGCCTAAATATTTTGTAGCAAAACATTCTTAATTTTAATATAAAATTAAGTGAATTTTGAAAGATCTGTGTTATTCATTATTGCATATTTAAATTCAGTCTAAACACATATCACTACAAGATTTGGTTTATTTTGTTCAAAATCATTAACACTTCAAGAAAAAACATAAAAACACAAAAACACATTCACCCCCCCCCCTGTGTGTAATTCATTACCTAACAGAGTTCATATACATTTTTTTCATGTATAATAAATTCAAATGCATAAATTTATATTTTAAACAATGAACTTATAAATACATATGTGTTTCAAGTATTTTTTATATGTATTAAGTATAAATACATGCATATATATAAATGTATATATGTATATATATGTGTATGTATATATATAATAATAAATAGAATTTTATTATGTCAAAATCAGGCTTTTAATCGGACCGGGAAAGTCCGGGCTTAGCCCGGGCTTTTTCCGAGCCGGTCCAGATTTTCGGATCCTGACTTTTTGCGTGTCTCTAATTTCAATCGGTGCTAAATATGGATGCAAATAACGAAATTCTATAGCTGATTCTAAATATGAAACCAATTATATATGATGTTATAATTGTCACATAAGCATCTAAGATTCTAAGTGGGTTGACGGAGAGAAATGAATATTTACAGTTATAAGTATGATTGTGTATTTAAAGATAGATAATTGAATTATTATTTTATTTGAAAATATTTCGTGTTATTTTAAAAATAATATGTTACAGTACAAGTTCTATTTTAAAATTAATATCTATTTTTTTATTTTAAAGAATCAAAATATAGATATATATATATATATATATTAATAACACTATTGAACTTTCTCTTATTCAACCTTCCTTTCAACCAATCTCGCGGTCCCGAATAAACAATAAGGTATGAACGGGTAACTAAGATATTGTTTTTTTATTAAAAGATGTGCTCATACACTCACACTCACGTTATCTTTAACAAGATTTAATTAGGAGAGTAGTGCTAATTATCCTGAATTCATTGTCATTTTTTCTGAATGACGTAGCATGACACTTGTCATATTTTAACTTGTGCTATATATGCATGCGAGTCCCATTTTATTGTTATAAAAGTTACCAGATATATGAATTTTATGTTAGAATTTTCTAAAGATCTTATAACCGTTTTGATAATTTTAGCAGTTTATTTAAATACAAAGCATTTCGTAAAAGGAAATGGATGAAGAGAACATGATGTCTCCTCTTTACAGGTGAATATCGGGCGGTTTTGGCAGTTTTGCGAGTCCAAACTACACCAAATCAATATTATCAATTTTCCAAAATTTTAAAACAAAAACAAACTGTTACGTAAAAATCTAAATCAAATCAATCTGTTTAAAACGATTCGTTTCCGTTCGATTTCAGTTTAAATTGCTTTTTTTATCAAATATAACAAATTTAGCAACCAAATTACTTAAACTGAAAATAATAATCAAAAGTTTAAAGCATATCACAAATCCATATTTAAAAAGGATATACAAGTATAAGAACTTGATAAATAGAAAGAAAGGGAATAAGATAATAAAAATGCGATTTATAATTGTATTGTATATAAAACAAAAAGAATGAAAATATAATACATACATAAAAATTAAAATCACAATATTTTTAAAATTTTGTAGATTATAATTTTATGTGTTTAATCTTTTACATATTTGCTCACACATGTATATTAATATTTCGCTTATTTCAGTCAGTTTGAATGTAAAAACAAAAAAATACTATTTTGCTCAGCGCTACTTATGTTGTTACAATATTCATAGAGTTTACATTTATTAATAATTTGATTTTGTAGATGTAAATTTTTCATTAATCACCTTTTGTCCCATAACAAGTGCTTAAATATTTTAAAACTTAGTTGTCTACTATTGTAAAAATCCGACTTTTAGGATTACTAAATTTAAATCAAAACTAAAATACAATAAATTAATTAATCAAAAAGTTTATGACAAAGGTGATTATTACAAATACGCAGCTAAAAGCCGAAGTCCAAAAGTCAATCTATTTCAAAACTAAGACCTCGAAATCCAGTGTTATCCAACTTGAAATCGACGGAACCTGAAAATTGTAAGAATGAGTCGTAAAACCCAGTAAGAAATCAATCAATCTAACTACTAGGCCAAATAACATAGACACGTATAACAAAATACAATAATCTATACGATACGATATATAAAATAAATATTTTCGATAAACTTTCTTATTTTTATTCTTTTTCAATACACACGAAACAGATAATCGCATAGAAGAAAATAATTCAAAATCCATAATCCATGCCACGACCACTACAACCCGGTAATAACGGTTTTTAGAAAACTGTCACTACAAATTAGTGACTCGGTCTTAAGTCCTTATTCGATATTTTCACAAGCCATGAAATAAATTAGAGATTCAAAATTATCGTTTAGACATCACACATGTACATCGATACATATTCTATAACACATAATAGTTTCAAATATATAATCACTTAGCCGATATTTCGTTAATCAAATATAAACACATAACACATAATTTTAAAAATACTAGTAAGATTGATCGAAAATTTACATTAGATTCCGACCAGATATGTTTTTAGCCTTTTAACCCTGTTATAGAGAACTAAAAGACCTTTCCGAAAAGTCCAGAATCACCGACTTCTGACTTGCGACGAATTTTAGAAGACTGCTGATTTTTATGGGAAAAAGACCTACCAATTTTGATATTCAAGATGAGACCAACAAATATGATGTATTAATAACGTTACATAAATCCTATTTATTAACGTACAAGTTATCAGTATTAAAATTTGATCCAAATTTTAAGTCTATTAATCTAATTCAATTTTAAATCTTAATACATTACAAATTTTAATTCTTGTATTTTATCATTCTTTTATTATTATTAATCTAAAATTACGGATTTTACACCTGCAAGACAACTCGAAATTTAAAACAATTTCTCGTAATCTTTTCATTTTCCTGGACAAAGGAAATCTTCTTGTTCTTCCCCAAACAAAACTTGTCCTCTGGTTTTGAATACATTTTTTCTTTCAAAGTGAACTATACTATTCGATATTGTGAGTATATTTCACAAAATGTTGGTAACCTTTTGTAAAATACTCATATAAACTAGCTAATAACCCATGCGAGACACGAGTCATTTTGTAGTTTTTTTTGCATAATGCAGTTATAATGTTCTTAATTATTTTTTATTTATAAATGTTGTACAATGTCTAACGTATATCAAATACAAGTTAATTGTTTATCAATGTGTATTATTTTCATACAAGATATTACCAAATTACACAACATTTTTAACATAGCTCATTAAGTAAAATATATATATCCTTGTTAGGTCACACAACACTGTAGAAGGGGGTTGAATACAGTGTTTAATACAATCAAATCGATTTCGAACACAAGTAACAGTAAACAGATATATTCAATATAATAAACTCTGTTACAGTGGAACTGTTCTCTCTCAGTGATGAACAAATATCACGAGAGCTGCTAGATTACAATGTATGATCTTCTCGATAATGATAACACATATAGTGTAAACCTATGTCTGTGTTTATATAGTACACAATTACAAGATAACTTCTAATTGATATGGAATATAATTCTGTCTTCTAAAATATATCAATCAGATATCTTATACAATTCTTTCAATCCTTTAACTCTTTCCATGCATATCTTCTTTTATATTAGTCTCGATCTTCTTTCCTGTAAATCAGCTTTCTTCCTTAACTGTAAGTCCTCCCGTAATTAAGTTCTGATATCTATCTTCTGATGACCTAAGTTCTGATATCCTTAAGTTCTGACTTCTAGTAAGTACTGATTCCAGTAAGTACTGATATTTCATGTTTGTTAAGATCTGAAATCTAAACATGAAACATATTAGACATGACATCTCAAATATATCTAACAATCTCCCCCAACTTGTAAATTCTGCAAAATATACAAGTTAATATATTTGATGATGTCAAAAACATTTAAGTTCAAATGCAATAAGAGTTTAATAAGACTATTAACTACAACTTACAGTCCTTGTAGCTTTACCAACATCACTGGATTATTCTGAATCCATAATGATTCTTAACAAAATCTTTTACCAACTTACCTTCAGCTTTTCTCAGAACTTCAACTAACTGTGCTTTGACCTGCATTAGTTCTTCATCTTTACTGTCACCAATTTGATAAATGGTTGTTCTGGGAGTTTGAATTGATGTTCTTTCAAGTCCATCACCAAGTCTGATAACTCTAGGATGTGAAGAGTTTTCATTATAACATAAGCATCTTCCTTTCAGAATAACTTCCACTTTAGCAGAGTTCTTCAGCATAGGATTTTTTCTTCCATCATGTTCAGTAATCATTGGTATATACTGAGAAGTCTTTGTACCAGAGATTCTGAGTAGATCTCTTATAGCCTTCAAAATGTATTCTGACCATCTTCTTGTAATATCAAATTTTACTTCCAGAAGATAGTGAATATGTTGAAGCTCTCTGACAGACTTCCTTAGCACATCAGTATCAGCTAGTCTGTAAGTTAATCCATCATTGAGAAATAAGATCAATTTCTCCTTTAGATTATCCTTATCATGAACATCTATCACAATCTGAGCAGACAGCACTTTGTCAAGGTACTTTTATTTGATTTGCTTATATGGTTTGTCTGTCAACATGAAAGTATCTCTTAGAGTAACTTCTACTCCTGTTTGTATCTTCTCTTTATCAGAACCTAATCCAGCTCTATCTCTAGGTTGCTTGGCTCTCAACCAAAATGTTGCGAGTTGATTAATCATAAGATTGGATTTTGGTTCAACTGGAGTAGATTTCTTCCATAACAGCTTCTTCTTATCAGCAATTGTCATCTTTTTTAAATCAACTTGAACATAATTTGTTGTTTCTTCTGTAACTTGTTGTTCTTCATTCTGAACAACTTGAGCAGTGTCAGATGTTGTTTTAGATTCTTCAAATATCTTTCTTCTCTCCAGAATTTGAACAGTTTCATCTTCTATCAAATCATCATCATACATTGTAGTTTGATAGACTGGAACGGAAGAACTTATCTTTTTCTCAATCTTTAAAGGTTCACCAACCTTTTCTTTTCCTTTTGACTTAGGATCAATCTCAGTTTGTGATCTAGTCTTGGACTTTGAAGTCTCAGAATTTGACTTTTCCCTGATCACAATGCCTTTTTCCTTAGGCCTTGGAGGTTTCTTTGCATCAGAAGCTTTAGACTTAAGATTTGTCTTCTCAGCCTCAAATCTAGCTTCTTCCTCCTTGAGAGTTTCTAAATCCACTCCAGGATTTTGTTTCAGAAATAATCTTCTATCGATCTCCTCATCAAGTGTCTAGATTTTAGGATCTTTGTAATAAACAGTATTCTGCTTCTCTTTTAGCTTCAGAGTTTGTAAAAACTTCTGAGAGTCTTTAGATCCTGACTGAATCAAAATATCAGAACTTGACATCAGACTTTGTTTATCAGAACTTGAATTGTTCTGTGTAGAAGATTTGCTAACATCAGAAATTACTTTCTGTGAAGAATTTCCTTGAACTTTTCCTTGACCTTTGCTCTTATCAGAGTTTCCCTGGTCATCACCTTTATCATCATTTTTCTTCAATATTTGAGCAGGTGAGCATTTGGACTTAACTATCTTCTCCCCCTTTTTGGCATCATCAGGAAGTAAGAGAGAGAGAGAAGAAGTTCAACTGAAGATTGGATTTCATCCATTTGAGCTTTCTGAGAAGCTTGGTTAGCCAGAACCTCATCAATTTGGGCCGGTTGCTTCTCT
The DNA here is from genome assembly GCF_009905375.1 of Apium graveolens. Taxonomy (NCBI): domain Eukaryota; kingdom Viridiplantae; phylum Streptophyta; class Magnoliopsida; order Apiales; family Apiaceae; genus Apium; species Apium graveolens. The sequence goes on from NC_133650.1 coordinate 302,343,325, forward strand.
TGAATCTTCTCAATGAATTCAACTTTCTCAAGAGTAGGTTTGATATACCTATTCTTGTCAAGCTTGATCTGTAGATCTAGCTTATCAGCATGTTCCTTTAGTGTATCAACCTTTTCATGAGTAGAAGAATGTAGACCTTGAAGATGTTTGGTAGACAGAGCTGTGATCTTGAGTTGTGTCTTGAAATCAGCATTTGTGAGCAACTCATCAGCTTTAGCAATATGCTCTGTCAGAATTTTAGGACTTGGAATAAAATCTGATTCATTCCACTTCTTGGTCCACTCCACACCTCTGTGAGTATCCTCCCAAGGAATAGGTGCTTCCTTTTCAATAAATTTCTTCACCAATACTTCCTTGCCTAGTATGGGAACTTGAGCCTCAACAGAAACACTGTCTTCAGAACTTGAGGAAGACTCATTATGTTCTGACAGCACAACAGTGTGTGAAGCAACTGGAGATTCAGGAATAACATCATCTAAATTATGAGTATCATAATTTATGTCCAAAGCTGCTGTGGTTGGTGTAGATGGTCTCTCAGCATCTAAGATTGGAGAGTTGACTGTAGATGGCTGAGCTTCTGTAGATGGAGCTTCCAGATAAAGAACAATTGGTATATTTAGATTATGAATATCTATTTCAGAAGTTGTAGCTTGTTCTTCAGCATCATCTATAGCTTTAATAGGAGAGACAGAAGGTGTTGACTCAGTATCCTGAGCTTGAGTAGGGAATGGCAGAGCTTCAATTACCACAGGTTCTGATGAGATCAGAGATTCCTGATCCCCTTCCTCAGCTTCAGTTGAATCCTCAGATATAGGCTTGGCCTTGTACCTTTCTGCCCTCATTTTCTTTAGTCTCCTTTCCAGTGAAGGAGTTGCTTTAGCAGCTTCAGAACTTACAGATTTCCTCTTCAAAGTATCAGAACTTTGAGCTGCAGTTTCTTTCTAAGAAGTAACATTCTCAGCTCCGACTATCACATGTTCTGATGCATGAACCTGTGCTTCAAATGTGTCCTCATCACTATAAGATTCATCTCTGAGAATCATCTTCCTTCTCTTTTGTGGAGGTTGAGGAACAGACTTTGTCCTCTTTGGCCTGGAAGATGAAGATCTGATGGTATGTGCTGATGATTCAGGTTGAGATGATTGAGTTGATGGTTTGAAAGATGTCCTGATGGTAGATTTTGGTTGTGGTTGAGAAGTTTGAGGTGTTTGGGTAGTGGTGGTAGGTGCTGATGGTTGAGGTTCAGATGGTTGAACATCAGGATATAGTGCAGTGTATGTAACTGGATCATAGGTTATTAAGGCTTGTTTGACAGATAAAGGAATTTGGAGGGGTCTTAACACAGCCTTCTTATTATCAGTAGATAATAAGTCATTAAAAGCTCTTTTAGCTAGTCTAAATGGTGAAATTGATTCACTAGCTAATTGGGGCTTATCAGAACAACAAACACTATAAATAAGCTGACAGAATCTAGCAAAATAGACAGTATTCCTATCTTCTGTCATCCTATCCCCAATAAAGCCTAAAACAGCACTTGCATAATCAAAATCAGTTTGATTAATGAGAGCATACCCGATTTGTTGACCGAGTATGGGGATTGCATCGAAATTAGAACATTTGTTGGCGAAGGCCTTTGTAATGCAGTCAAAGAAGAAACTCAATTCCCTCCTTATGTAAGGTCTCTTCAATTGACCCAGCTTTGCCAATGTCTTTTCATACCCCAGATTGTCCATCATATTTTGAAGAACTGGCTCCTCAACATTGTATAAGCGCAGTTCTCAGGCAACTGCAATGCTTGGCGAACTGTAGCCAAAGTCACGACATGCTCATCCTCCCCTGTTATAAAGATAATACTTGGGGACCCTTGAGCATCACCATCATCATAGATTCTACTTCTCAAAAACTCCAGCACTTGGGTTTCAGAGATTACTTCAGGTTGGGTCAAAGCATACCCAATATCAGAATTAACAAGGAAATCCTGAATAAAGTGAAGTTCCGATGGAGCTTCGACCTTGCTAAGAATAGACGAGTAGTTGTTAGGAACAAACTTAGCTCCATTGAAAATTAAGTCTTTTGGTGCCATCTCTGTAAGAATTTAAGTGAGAAATATAGTGTTTGCAAGGTGTTTGATAAAAGTCTCGTAAGAAAACGCTTCAGAGGATATTAGAGAGAGAGAGAGAATAAAAGAGATTAAGAATAGAAAAGTAAGTAAAAGATTAGAAAATCTTTTAACTCCCATATATATACTCTCTCCACTCAACAGTTATATTTTTGAAGCATGGCAAACAATTTACACCTGGAAATGTGTGAACAGTTAGTAAAAAGTTAAAGCAGGAGTTAATGGGCACGAGAAATAAGCAATAATTACCATGCACATGCATTTTTTCAGGACTTACACGTTTACCACTAACCCTTAATGATTATGACTATTTTAATCTCACCTAAGTATTCTGATTAAATATGACTGTTTCACTTTTTTTTACCACAAATAAGTCAAGTAAAGAATAATACCACGTAAGCATCAAGGATTCCATCAAGATTTAATATCAGAACTTTAACTTATATCTGATTTTAACAGTCATCAGAATATGGCTTATGTACTCAAAAAGTGAATATCTTTTTCTGTAATTCTTTATACAAATACTGACTTGATTCTTCAGAGTTTAATCATCAGAACTTTCATCAGAACTTGTCCTCAGAATTTATGCAAATGACACTTAACTGTTTGCCAAAAACAACTTAATCACCACAGTAATTTTCATCATTCATATGGAGTGAAAGTGTGTGCATTCAGCAGAATATCAGATAAAGATTAAAGTCTGATAAACTTCAGTACATCTTATAAATAAGGCATAACTAAGAAAAGTGCTTAAAATCTGTCATCAATCATGAAGTCTACTCAAGAACAAATTCATGCAAGAACTCACCTCAACTGTTTGTGCTCATTTTATGCATCTTTTGAAATTCCTTTTTATAGTGGCTTCTCAGTGTAAGTGAGTCACAACTGCTTATCAGAATTTATGCTATTATCAGAGTATTTCTCCAGTAATCAGAGAATGTGAAAAGTCACCAAGAAAATAATATTTGCTTTTCTAATGCATATTACTTAATACCAACAATGCACTTGAGTCTTCCCTTCCACATATTTACTCTAGATCTCAAAGGAGTACCTAACTTTTATTTTCTTTTCTTTTCTTTTCTTTTGATAAGTGAGGCTTATCAGCATTTAGTTCATTCTTAAGATTTACTGACATCGGAATTTGATAGATAAAAAGCAAGAATCTAGTTTGTGACTTAGTAATAAGATACACAAAGTAAACTTGACTAAGCTCAAAATCAGGATTTGCCTGTGTTAATGAATTTCCACATAAACAACTAATTCAAACATGGGATTTCTAGTATGTTAAAGACTACTAGGTCAGCATCTATCACAGTTATCCTCATTGGATTGAATAGTCACAAAACATTCAAAACACCATCAGAGTTTAAAGATCCACATCATATAACAATCAACATTTAATGAATTTCAATTAAAGCACAGATTATATGAAAATAAAACAATCTGTAAACACTGATCATAAAGTCTGATACATGAGAACAAAAACTAAGCAGATTTAGAGAAAGAACCTGAAACCATTCCAAGTTCATTTACCAGTCTTGTAAAAGTAGCTTCACATAGTGGTTTTGTGAAGATATCTGCTAGTTGTTGATCTGTTGGAACAAAATGTAATTCCACTGTACCTTCCATCACATGTTCCCTTATGAAATGGTACCTAATGCTGATGTGCTTTGTCATTGAGTGTTGAACTGGATTACCTGTCATAGCAATAGCACTTTGATTATCACAATAAATAGGTATTTTTGAAAATTCTAACCCATAATCCAGTAACTGATTCTTCATCCAAAGAATCTGTGCACAAAAGCTTCCTGCAGCAATATATTTTGTTTCTGCAGTTGATGTGGAAATTGACTTCTGTTTCTTGCTAAGCCAAGAAACCAATCTGCCTCCAAGAAATTGGCAGCTTCCACTAGTGCTTTTCCTGTCTATTTTGCATCCTGCAAAATCTGCATCTGAGTAACCTATTAGCTTAAAATCTGATTCTCTAGGATACCACAATCCCAGATCAGCTGTACCCTTAAGGTACTTGAAAATTCTTTTCACAGCTATTAAGTGAGGTTCTCTTGGATCAGCCTGAAATCTTGCACAAAGACATGTAACATACATGATATCAAGTCTACTTGCAGTTAAATAGAGTAAAAAGCCAATCATACCTATATAGTTAGTAATATCTACTGATGAACCAGTATCTTTATCTAACTTGGTTGCAGTGGCCATGGGAGTGGATGCAGTTGAACAATCTTGCATTCCAAATTTCTTCAGTAAATTTCTGGTGTACTTGGATTGACAGATAAAAGTACCTTCTTCATTTTGCTTGACTTGAAGTCCCAGAAAATAGCTGAGTTTTCCCATCATACTTATTTGATATCTTGACTGCATTAGCTTTGCAAACCTCTCATAGAGTTTGGCATTTGTAGAACCAAATATGATATAATCAACATACCAAAAGTAGGTCCTTTCCATGGTTGAGGTAGAACAATGTTTTATCAATTGTACCTCTGTAAAATCCACTTTCCAGAAGGAATTGAGCTAAAGTCTCATACCATGCTCTAGGAGCTTGCTTAAGGCCATAAAGTGCTTTGTCAAGCCTGTAGACATGATTTGGAAATTTTGAATCTACAAAGCCTGGAGGTTGTTCAACATACACCTCTTCTTCCAATTCTCCATTGAAAAAAGCACTTTTTATATCCATTTGAAAGACTTTAAACTTTTTGTGAGCAGCATAAGCCAAAAAGATTCTTATGGCTTCTAATCTAGCAACTGGTACAAATGTTTCATCATAATCAATACCCTCATGTTGTGAGTAACCCTTAGCAACCAGCCTTGCTTTGTTTCTTGTAATTATGCCATCACTGTCAGTTTTATTTCTGAACACCCACTTTGTGCCAACAACTGATCTGTTCTTTGGTCTTGGCACTAGTGTCCAGACTTTATTTCTTTCAAATTCATTTAACTCTTCCTGCATTGTTTGCACCCAATCATCATCTTGAAGAGCTTCTTCCACTTTCTTTGGTTCAGTCTGAGATATAAAAGAATGATAGAGACATTCATTTGATGTTGCAGTTCTAGTTCTGAAACCTGCTTCAGGATCTCCAATTATTAAGTCAGGTGTATGTGATTTGGTCCACTTCCTTGCAGATTGAAGTTGACTTCTAGAACTGGATCCTCCCCCATGATCCATGCTGTCTCCATCAACATTTTCTGATACTCCCCCTGTAGTTATGCTCTCTGAGACTTCAGAATTTGACTTGGATCCTTCAGGATTTGAAGTATCAGAGTTTCCAGAATTATCAGAATTTGGCTCATCAAAACTAGATAAATCAGAACTTGAAGAGCCAGTGACGGATTCTGATGTTTCTTGAGAATCTTGAGATGTGGTAGGATCTTCAGCTTGCTCCCCTTGACAGATTCATTTTCATTTGGAGTTGTTACCACACATTCAATGACATCAGTACTTACAAGATCATAGTATAAGTCATCAGAATTTACAGAATCAGAATTTAAGTCTTCATTTTCAAATCTCAGCTGATCGTGATCATTGAAATCTTCAAGTCCAGTAAGCTTCTTATCATCAAAAGATACATTCTTATCATCAAAAGATACATTGATAAATTATATGACCACCCTTGTTCTTAAATTATAGACTCTAAAGGCTTTTGTGGAAAGTGGATATCCAACAAAATTTCCTTCATCAGCTTTTAGATCAAATTTTGACAGCTGTTCAGGATGAGTCTTAAGAACAAAACACTTACATCCAAATACATGAAAGTATTTCAGATTTGGATTCTTTTTCTTCACCATCTCATATGGTGTTTTTCCTTGCTTGTTTATGAGTGTAACATTCTGTGTAAAACAAGCAGTATGCACAGCTTCAGCCCAAAAGTAGGTTGGTAGCTTTGCTTCATCAAGCATAGTTCGTGCAGCTTTAATGAGAGTCATGTTCTTTCTTTCTACAACTTCATTTTGTTGTGGAGTTCCAGGTGCAGAAAATTCCTGTTTGATTCCATGCTCTTTGCAGAACTCTTCCATGATTGAATTCTTGAACTCAGTGCCATTATCACTTCTTATAATTTTAACAGAATCTTTGACCAACTTATCCAGCTGTCTGACATGATCAGTTAGAGTAGATGCAGTTTCATTCTTCTTGTGCAAGAAATACACCCAAGTGTACCTTGTGAACTCATCCACTATAACCATAGCATATTTCTTCTTTGTAATAGACATGACATTGACTGGACCAAATAGATCAACATGCGGTAGGTGATAAGGCTCAAGAATTGATGACTCAGTTTTGCTCTTGAAAGAAGATTTTCTTTGTTTTGCCTTTTGACATGAATCACAAAGGCCATCACGAGCAAATACTGATTTTGTCAGTCCTCTCACAAGTTCTTTCTTTACAAGCTCATTTATGTTGTTGAAGTTTAAATGAGAGAGTCTTTTGTGCCAATTCCAGCTTTTTTCAATCGATGCTCTACTCAACAGACAGATTGCAGAACCATCAGAACTTGTTGAAAGTATGGCTTCATAAATGTTACCATGCCTGTAACCTTTGAGAACCACTTTTCCTGTAGAATTGCTTACAACTTCACAGTGTTCTTTAAAGAAATTCACATGATAACATCTGTCACAGATTTGACTCACACTTAGCAGATTGTGTTTAAGTCCTGAGACAAGAGCTACTGTTTCAATGATGACATTCCCAAGATTAATATTGCCATATCCCAGAGTTTTTCCCATATTTCCATCTCCATAAGAAACTCTTGGGCCAGCTTTCTCCAAAAAGTCTGAGAGCAGGGCTTTATTTCCAGTCATATGTCCTGAACATCCACTATCCAGTACTAGGATGTTTTTCCTGTTACCCTGCAATCACAAAGACCACTAATGGTTAGTTTTAAGGACCCAGAATTGTTTGGATCCTTTGGCCTTTTTAAGTTTGTTAGCATTTGCAGCGGATTTAATATCAGAGTTTATGCTATCATGCTGTTTATCAGAACTTATATCAGACTTTGCATCAGACTTTACACTAGAAGGAATTAAAGTAACTTTCTTCAAAGAAGGTTTTATTTGATAATAATCATAGTACAAACTATGATATTCCTTACAAGTATAAATGGAATGCATTAAACTACCACAATAAAAACAAGGATTTTGTGGCTTAAACCTAACAGACTGACTCTTAACTCCTGACTTAGGAGGTAAAGAGTTTATATTATTATTTTTCCTGTAAAAGAAGCAAGATGGTTAGAGTTTTCACAGTTATAACACTTTCAAGGAGCATTAAGAACATGCATATAATTATTGCTTTTATTCACACCTTCCTTTTCATTCCTATTTTTCCTAGCTGCCTTTACCTTGTTGACATTCCTTATTTCTTTCAGCATATGCTTAAGCTGCTTCTTAGTCATTAAGCCTATGTTAACTTCAGTTGGTTTATCATGTTCTAATTTGTCAGAAGTTGACTTTTCTTTAACTTCTGCTACAGACTCTTTCATCTTTTCAGAATCAGACTTTACAGTTTTAGCTACAAACTTAACAGGATTTACCTTTGGCTTAACAATCTGTTTAACAACAATAGGCTCAATTTGTTCAGTTCCTTTTTCACTTTTATCATCTCCATAACCTAAGCCCTCTTTCCAGTTTCCACTACTTAATAAATTCTGAGTTATTCTGCCAGAGTTAGTCCAAGTCCTGATAATCTCTTTTTCTTTTTCTAACTCAGTTTTTAGAGATTTATTCAATTTTAGCACTTCATCTCTAACATAAAAAGCATCATCTCTTTCTTTTTGAGTTTGATGGAACATAACTAACTCCTTTTCTAAATAGTCATTCCTTTTCTTATAAGCAAGATTTTCAGAAGTTAATCTTTCACATGTTAAAGTTTGATCCCTGTAGCTAATAAACATGGTTTTAAGATATAATCTCAACTCAGTAATATCATCAGTATGAAAGGCATAAGTTGTTTGAGGTACATTTAATTCAGCAGTTTCAGGGCTGCCATCAGCATTTGCCATTAAAGCATAATTCACCTCATCTTTAGAATCTGAAGAGTCTGTCCAGCTTTTCTTCTTTGTGACAAGTGCCTTGCTTTTGTCACTCTTTACTTTCTTGCAGTCAGGAGATATGTGGCCTCTTTCACCGCAATTATAGCATTTGACATTTGAGTTTTCTCCTCTGTCAGACTTTGCACTTTTGCCTTCATACTTTCTGAACCCTTTCTTATCAGTACTTCCACCTTTCTTGGAAAACTTCTTTCCCCTTCTGAATTTCCTGTAGGCTATCTTTGTGATACTCTTCACCATAAGAGCACACAATTTCATCATCTCTTCATCAGCATCTATTTCAGGTAAACTTTCAGTTTCTGAATCATCATCATCAGAACTTGATGATTCTGAATCAGACTTTATGATGAGAGCCTTTCCTTTGCCTTTCTTTGAGACAACCATTTTAGGGGATTCCTCCTCAGCTTTAAGAGCAACTGTCCTTGACTTTCTCCCATGCCTCTTGCTCCTTTGATCCATCTTAAGTTCATAAGTCTTGAACATACCATAATTTCATCAAGAGTAGTTTCATCAAGAGCATAGTTGTCTCTTATAGTAGTAGACTTCAAATCCCAACTTTCAGGAAGAGCTAAAAGGAATTTTAGATGTGAATCTTCAAGATCATATTTCTTGTCCACCTGTGACAGATCATTCAAGAGTTTGACAAACCTGTCATATAAGTCAGTTAATGACTCATCAGCTTTTGAGTCAAAGTGCTCATACTCTTGAGTGAGTATAGTCCTCATGTTCTTCTTGATTGCATCAGTTCCATGGCATCTTGTCTCCAAAGCATCCCATATCTCCTTTGCAGTCTTGCAATGAATTACCCTATTTGACATGACATTATTAATGGCACCATGCAGCAAATGCATTACCTTTGCATCCTTGGCAATGGATGAGATATCTTCAGCTGTATACTCACTTTTCTCCTTTGGTATGATCTTTGTTGGCTGATCTGCAACTACAACAGAGAGCTTGGTTGGCTTATGTGGTCCTTCATTAATTCTGTCAAGGTATTTCAGATCTGTAGCTTCCAGAAACATAGCCATCTTCACTTTCCATATGGGATACTCAGAATGTCTCGGTATGGGGACCCTAATAGTCTCATATCGACTGTGGATTTGAGTTTTTTAGTTTCTTCAGTTTTGGTGGGCTTGGTTGGATTTTCTGCTTCTTCAGACATGATTGTTTGGATCTTTACTAGTATGTGTGTTAACAGAGAAGCTCTGATACCAATTGTTAGGTCACACAACACTGTAGAAGGGGGTTGAATACAGTGTTTAATACAATCAAATCGATTTCGAACACAAGTAACAGTAAACATATATATTCAATATAATAAACTCTGTTACAATGGAACTGTTATCTTTCAGTGATGAACAAATATCACGAGAGCTTCCAGGTTATAATGTATGATCTTCTCGATAATGATAACACATATAATGTAAACCTATGTCTGTGTTTATATAGTACACATTTACAAGATAACTTCTAATTGATATGGAATATAATTCTGTCTCCTAAAATATATCAATCACATATCTTATACAATTCTTTCAGTCCTCTAACTCTTTCCATGCATATCTTCTTTTGTATTAGTCTCGATCTTCTTTCCTGTAAATCAGCTTCCTTTCTTAACTGTAAGTCCTCCCGTACTTAAGTTCTGATATCTATCTTCTGATAACCTAAGTTCTGATATCCTTAAGTTCTGACTTCCAGTAAGTACTGATTCCAGTAAGTACTGATATTTCCTGTTTGTTAAGATCTGAAAACTAAACATGAAACATATTAGACATGACATCTCAAATATATCTAACAATCCTCGTTTCTGTTGTATAATTTGTATGTAATGAATGAATATAAACAGTATATTCAGTGTATGTTTAAAACGAAACGATTAAACTTAATTTGTAAAATGTCGTTAGTATGTTTACAAAGAAAAAACTAAAAATTAACATATATGTTAAATACAGAGTTGGCCAAAAATTTTGAATTTTATTTAAATAAATTATATGTATTGATCTATATTACTACTGAGTTCACTACTAACTTACAGTTAATTTACTCAATTTAAAAAGATAAAAAATACATAACTGAAGTCAGAATGACTTGCAATCATAATATATAATAATGTAAAATTTACACTGCTGTTAATATAAAAGTTGATTTTAATGAAAAATGTTCGTTTTTGAAATTCAACGTATATATGTATAAAAAATGTTAGTTTTTTATTTACACAACTGTTTACAAAGTAAAATTAAGTTATATGTGTGTGTCATCATGTAAATTATTGTATATTACATTTCCTGGTAAATTACGATGGTTTCAATTATTTATATGCTAAATATCTGACTTATGTACATGTATAATCATTATTAACATCTGGTGAGGTAATTGATTACTTAAATAACATGTATTTATAATTATTCAAAAATTAAAATTATGTAATAAATGAATTGCAATAATTTATATATGATATTACATTATCACTAACAAACAATCCATATCTATTTTTTACGCAATCGAGTATTAATTATGGTTGTAACATAAATATAAATTATATATTGTAAAGACTTATAATTGATATTCATGGTCCTTTTTTCAAGAATTCAGAGTAAAAATTGTAATTATATTGTTATTTAAACCCTTTTTAAGTTTCTTTCATTACAACTCTAATATTTTTTCATATAATAATTTGATAATAATTATCCTAAAATTAAAAACTTTTCAATTCGATAAAGTTTTATAAATATTAGTTGAACTGGTTAATTCCTTCAAATTATTGAACAATATATATTTTTTCTTTAAATGGTATAAAAATGCATTAAATCAAATGCTACAATATAGTATATATATAACTTTTATTTTAATAATTCAAAATATTAAATTAATTCAAAATATTTATAAAATATTATCTTGATCAATGAATATTGTTTATCCTATAAAGTTAGTAATTTTAATACAAACAATCAATTGACTTGATCCTATAAAGACCTCAAACACATTAATTTAAATTAATATAAGATATTAAAAAAATTCACATTATTAGTAAGATATTCTCGCCGAAGTTGTAATTTAAATTTACTAAACATAGAATGTGACGATGTTTTTCGGCGGGTCATGTAGTCAAATTTTAAGTATTTTTTGAACAATGTGTCAAGTTTTGATTTCAAATTCGAAATAAGCTAAAATGCACTGACTCATTATAATTCGAACTTATCTAAATATGTAATACCAATATAGACTATTTATATATAAGCGATTCTATTTTCGATATTTTTTTAAAATTATATATGTATATTTTAATTACTTTTTATAATAAAAAATATGTTAAAAATATATGAGATATATTTTCAAACTAAAAAATGATGAATAAATAATAATCCATTTATGTACTACGCCTAACTTTATATCTTGAATTCAATTCTTTAAAATTAACTGTACAAATATCCAAGTAACTATCTTTTTTTAACGGAATTCAAGTAACTATCTTTAAAGTTAAATAAAATATTCATTTAGCACACTTATATATTATGTGTATGATAAAAAATACAATATGATGTAGTAGTGGTATGAGATTTTATAGGTGAATGAAATTTCTCGAATTCGATTCCCACAAACCACATCTTTTAAGACTTCAACTTTGTAATTATAATATTTGATCATATATTTACAATTATGATATTAATATGTATTCCGTCTCATTTAATTGTTAATATTGTTAAAATAGAACTTTCATTTCAAATACAAGAGAAGCAACTTTGTAATTATAAAATTTGATCATATATTTACTATTATGATGTTAAAATGTATTCTGTCTCATTTAATTGTTAATATTGTTAAAATTTTATCTCACATAATTTGAACAATGTTAACCGACAATGGAAAATTTTTGAACAAATTTTTTTGTTTCAATTTAATTGTCCACTTCAACTTTCAATGTAAATGTTTCAAAAATCAATTATATTCCACATATCTCTAATATCTGCTTTCAAGATCATCACATATTATATTCATTTAATGCAATTAAAATACTTTTTTCTCGTTAAATCTCACTTTTCTTAATATGCGTGAATTTTTAAAAATAGACATGTAATTTGAAACGGATCGAATATTTGCGTTATAAATATTTATTCCTTAATATATTCTGTAAACTTTCTAGCTAAAAAGAATTTTCTAGCTTCAAGATTTGAAATGTGTACCATCTTCTTCTAGAAAATTGAAATGGTAATTCAAAAAGACAAGGGTTTAAATGAAAAAACAAGATGTCCCTCTGACTAATTAGCAAAAAAAAAAAGAATGCAGAAAAGCAGGAGGTGAAATTGTAAGCATGCGAAACAAGACTTGTCAGCTTTAACACATCATGTTTGGATTTTATTCTAAAAGAATCACCTCATCAACCTACTGTACATACATAAAAAGTATCTATACAAACACCAAAACACTGGTCTTCCCTCACTTATCTACCTCTTAAATAAAATCATTTTCTACATTAAAATACACACATAAGTTCTAGATTGAATGTTACACAGATTAGTTTGGTGTCAATAAAGTTTGGATCTTGGGTTTACCCACAACAAATTCTTGAATACCCAGGTGGATTATTGTGTCTTTTGATCATAAACAGTGTTTTTTAAAAGGAAAATTCTACTTAAGTTCAAGATTTTTTTAATTTTTTTGAGTTTGTGTGTGTGTGTGTTTGTTGGCAAAGTTAGATTTACTGAAGTGATGAGGAAGTGAAATGTGAAAAATATATGTGTATAAGGATTTATTTAGATTGATGGGTATTTGTTACAGTTCTGAAGTTGAGCAATTTCAAGGCCAGCAGCAAAATGGTCAGATTAAAAATAATAATCCAGGTATGTCTTGAAGTGTTTTTTTTTTGTATTATAATTTCCTGTTTTTTTTGTCTGGGTTGTGTTAGTAGCTTAATTTACTTGAAATGTTGAGATTGAAATTTGAAGTAGATTAAATTGTAATTATTAAAGGAGATGTTACTGTTGATGATCTTTGAGGATGTTCTTGTTGAAGGAGTGTTAATACTTACTTACATTGAGGATGTCCTTAAAGAAGTAGGTTTCTATGTTGATGATCAATTGATAATTGAGGATGTCTTTAATAAACTAGTATTACTACTTACTTGCAAGTTACATCTAGTTGCGATGTCATTTATTAAAGTGTTTCTTAGTTTCTTTAGTGTAATTGTGTACTGTTTTTGCGGTTATTTCAAGTCATTTTAGCTGTCACTTGTGGAAATAATGTTATTGTAATAACCCGATGAAACCAATCGAAACATGCTCACTACAGTATATCCCACTTGTAAGTAGGGTCTGGCGATAGTGAAATGCACAGACAGTGCTTACCTGCTTTAAGAGCATATGCACGGGAGCCATCAGAAAATCAATTCAGCAGATGTATCAATGCTTCAGTGTAAATATATAATGCAGCGCCTCTTTTTTCCCTCCATCAATTATTGATGGAGCATCAATCCATCACCCCCACCATCAATATTTGATGGACCAGCTGATGCCATTGATTAGTGGGCTCCACAACTACTTTTCTCTTTTCCTTCTTTTTTACTTGCTTTGTACATAGCTTTCTGGTGTTCTAACGGCTATACAACGGTTATAAATTTCCAACAGCTCTATTTTTTCATTTAACGGTCATATTTTGTAGCCTATAAATTACAAAATTTTAGATTCATTTGTGACATAAATTTTTACACACTTATATTTTTTTATATATTTTCTGTTTTATATAAATACATATACATATTTAAGAAAATGGGTACTAACTGGCTCCCCTCCGAAGAATTACAATTATGTATTTCTTGGGCTCGACAATCTGTTGATCCAATTACCGGTCGATACTCAAACAAGAATAATTTATGGGGGCGAATTCATGAGGATTATGCGCAAAATTGGTGTGGCACTCCCGAATTTATGATATATAGTATAATTATTTATTTAATGAATAGTAATTGATGAATTGATGGAGTTATGTGGGTGTATAAAAATTAAGGAAAAAAGTGAATTTAGCATGAATAGTAACCAACTCCATTGATTCAATTGATGAATTGATGAATTGATGCCCCCGATGGGTGCATATGCTCTAAGAGTAGAGAGGTTATGTTCGTTAAGCCACCAAATTTTTATTTTTATTCTTATTGCGACATAGGTGGTAAATTTTTGTGATTTTTAATTCACAATAATGTGCTTTTGTAAAGAAATTGAAGTAGAAGTTCAATGACATAATATAACATAAAGAACCTTATAAACAATGTATTAAGTGGGATGGTGCCAGCTTAGGCACCATTTCTTTCATTTTCTCGGTAAAGAAAAAAAAGACGTAGTTCAAGTGTCTGCCTTTGCATAAAACTCATTTTAAGGTGCAGTGCATATATTGTACAATGTGATTTTAGATTAATTGTTATAGTCTGTTGAACTGAATTGAATATAGTACAACTCATTGTGTTATAGTCATTCTGCTGACCGATCCCCTTCGTTAATATGTACAGTTAGAACTGGTCATGGTGTTGTCACATCACCCATCAAAGCAGATTCCAACTTCCAAAAGACTGCTGAATCAAACACAACCGGATATGCAAGCAGTATTGTGGTGATACCGAAGGATGTCAAGGCTCTTCGCCAAAATCCTGGGAATAGTAATCTTGATATCTTTACATATGAAGAGATGAGGTTGGCCACCAAGCGCTTTCGTCCCGACCAAGTTCTAGGAGAGGGTGGATTTGGTATTGTATACAAAGGAGTTATAGATGAGAATGTGAGGCCTGGTTACATCAAAACCGAAGTTGCCATCAAGGAGCTTGATCCAGAAGGGATCCAAGGCGACAGAGAATGGCTGGTAATTATGTCCCTCTTATGCTTTTAATAGTTTTGCTGTTAAGATATTGTTTTGGGTTTCTGGTGTGTTACTTTACACAAATACAATTTCATGAAGTAAAAGCCGCTGTTCATTATTTAATAGAAAATATGAAGCTCCCGCCACTTGCCATAGTGGCATATGATTAGGTAGTGAATCATTTAATGTCACTGGACTTATATTGCAGCAGGGAAGCAGTTACAACCGTAGCCTCTACTAGGTCGCCTCCATGGACATCAGTTTAGAAATGTGGTCCAAAAAGGATAGTGTAAACGACATGGATGAGATTGGTTGCTGAATATTTTAATATCTATGAAACCCCAATCCAATGGTATCGTAACTGAAAGCTACTTGCTAGTACATGTTTAAAGATAGAGTTTAGTGGAGAGTAAATTTCAGCCTAATATTTTCTGTCTGTTGGTGTCATTATTCAAACCTTTTCAAGTTTGAGCCTCCTTATGTACCGCAAGATTGATCCGGCGACAGTTTTTTGCTAATTATTGGCTATATGCCTACAACAATAATAATTAAAAAAAAGTTGAAGGACCATTTGCGGAAAAATTAAAAATGTAATATAATAATTATTATGTTAAGGGTGTCACTGTTTATAATGCATGGTGTAAATTTTGTTATTAGAGAAATTTATGATTGAATGTTGAAGAATGCTGCATTAGTGAAGACAGAAAAACAAACTATTATGAAGTAAATTTACTAAGCTAATTAATTCATGTGTATGGACTTTTTTGACTTAAGAAACTTGCCAAAGGCTTCAGGTGCAAGTACAATAAATTTATGATTGAATATTACAAAGTACTGCAACTCGTGGGAGCTCTCTATCAAGGATCATTAGACACTAGTTGAAAGAAGAGCCTTAATAAGCAAGCTTTCTTGAAATCATTATTCCTTAATTAAAAAAATTACCATATTGTGGAACTTAACTACAAGCAGAGTGGTGTTAGATCCTCTATGTGAAAGTTAGGTGTAACTAAGTTTAGACGGCTTTAAAGGCCATGCATTTCCTTTTTATATATGCATCAATAAGAATTACCATAACATTTTGATGCCATATGAGGCTAATCATCTTTTTCTAACATTTTCCTGATAGAGTTACATGTGCAATCGAAGGGCTTGGTTTAATAAATATCTTGTAAATTTAGATTGTTGTTTCTAAACTACTATTGTAATTACCTTGAATGTAGCTAAATATTAAAAAGTTTACGTAGATGTATTTTCTTTTTTCTTTTTGTGTGTGTGTGGTTATTATTTATAAAAAAATGTTTTTCTACATTTTTTTTGCTAAATACGTTTTTCTACATTTTCAGGCTGAAGTAAACTATCTGGGACAACTCCAGCACCCTAATCTTGTGAAACTCATCGGGTACTGTTGTGATGATGATCACAGGCTTCTGGTCTATGAATACATGGCATCTAAGAGCCTGGAAAATCACCTGTTTCAAAGTAAGTGACATGCCGATTGAAGCTATAGAGATATATGTCTGTTTTCACCTCTTGTATGTTATAATACTGTTAATGTATATATTTACTATCAGTAACAGTTTCACATTTTAGATATCAGATTAACAGTGTCACATTTTAGACACAATATTTAGTTTAGAACATTTGATATGCGTAAATACTATGCTGAGAATAGAGCTGAAACTCTCATGGGAACGATATATCATGACATAATACCGAACTTGCATTTGTCATCCTTGCTGAACCTCCTATAGCTGTCTTATTTTTTTTTATTATATTTTTTTGGTTGACATAGGCATCTATATGCATACTTTTGGGTTCATGTCATACAGTTGCACTACAATTTGAAGCAGTAATCTTTAAAACAGATTTGATCTCAAGTTTTTGGTCAGTTTGGATATGACAATCATGTTTTATTAATTTGAATAATAAGATTAGTAGTTTCATGTTGTTTTCCGATCTTATATTTAATACTTGATATACCTATGAGAGAGTTTTATAGCAAAATTAAATAGATAAAGTTTGTTTGCAAAAGCATTTAAGATATTGCCATCTGGTGTGAATTTATCTGTCTTTTTGCATTTTGACAGGAGTGAATGTTACTATGACTTGGTCAAGAAGGATAAAGATTGCTTTAGATGCTGCAAAAGGACTTGCTTTTCTTCACGGTGCGGAAAGATCTATTATATATCGGGATTTCAAGACATCGAACATATTGCTGGATGAGGTTAGTACTGATTTATATAATTGCGGGACTTCATAATTACCTTTACGAAAGGATTTTTTGCTGTATATATTATGACTGTATAGCCCTATCTTTAACAGTAGAAACAGTCACAATGTAAAAGATGTACTTCGCAAAATCTTTTGTGCTACATGTATATCAAAATTGTTAGATTTTGCCAACACCACCATATTTTTTACATAATGAGCAGTATGAGCTTTAAACTCTCCGTTGATAGTTCTAATAATTAAATATAAACTTAAATATGTAGAATTTCAATGCAAAACTTTCCGACTTTGGGCTTGCAAAGGATGGACCAATGGGAGACCAAACCCATGTATCGACCCGAGTTATGGGGACATATGGTTATGCAGCTCCAGAGTATGTAATGACAGGTACTTCATTGGTTAAGATCTTTTTGTCTTGTTGATAGATTCAGTACTCCTTGTTCTACCACGAAGTGAGGCAAGTTGTATAAAGATAACTTACTTCTACACAAAGCTCATTCTTCTCTAACCTGCACCATGATACTGTTAGTTATATGACTATATTTATAGTATTAAAGGTATATTTAGTTCTATACTAGTTATTAACATAGCAGAGGGTTATGCAGAGATTTCTTCCAATATTTAAGTATGCTGACAATTTTGTTGTTACATAGATGTAGAGAACAAGTTAATATTCTTTTTAGAATTATCAGAGTTTGTTTTGCTGCAATAGCATTTACATATCTTTGTTCCACAAGTGTTTGGACTTGTTTATGTGTAAATAATCTCCATGAACATGAATTAGTTTATAATTTGAAGTGTATTCGTGATTCTTGGTCACAGGTCATTTGACAGCCAGAAGTGATATTTATGGTTTTGGAGTGGTGCTACTTGAAATGTTGATTGGAAGGAAAGCCATGGACAAGAGTCGACCTAGCCGAGAGCATAATCTTGTTGAGTGGGCCCGACCTATCTTGAACCACCATAAGAAGCTTTTAAGGATATTAGATCCTAGGATGGAAGGGCAATACTCAAATAAAACTGCTATAAAGGTGGCTAATTTGGCATATCTATGCCTCAGCCAAAACCCAAAAGGGAGGCCTCTAATGAGCCAGGTTGTTGAAATACTCGAATCACTTCAGCCACGAGCGAGACGAGAAGATGTATCAATTCAGAGTGGAGGAAGTGTAACTCTTTATGAGGTCCCAAAGAGTGTTCCACAGAATCCTACAGAGAACAAGAGTAAGCCAAATGAAGATGAGAGAGAAAAAGATGCAGAAACATCAATGAGCAGGCCAGCAAAGGAAAGGAGCAAGAGTGAACCTCCAAAGGAGAATGATCTCTATAATCCGTACGATAACACGATAAATGATGAGAGATCTGATTCATCAAGAATTTGAACTCTAGCATCGAGCTCAACGTTTAAGCTTTATATATAAAGAATCCGAGTATTGGAATCTAGCTTGTGTACCAAGCTCATGAGGTTATTATCAGAGGCCGAAACAAGTTTACAACGAGAATCATTCTACAAAGCATCCCTTTCTTTTCCCTAAGCTTAAAGTGTACCAAGACCTTAAAAAAGATTATCACTTTTACCAATTTATAGTTTGTTATAGTTCTTTCTTCATTTTTATGAGAGCTTCAAAAGCACGTGACTCGCCTTTAATTAGAGGAGCTTTGGAGCTGGTGGCAATGCAGCAATATGCTTGGATGTTTGTAAGGTACATCCTGCTGTAGTTTCTAAAAAGCGGTAGCAATATACTTTGATGTTTGTAAGGTACATCTGGCTGTAGTTTCTACAAAGCAGTAGTCTCGATGAAGTGCGCCCAGCGTGGTCTGAAGTAGTCTCGATTAAGTCTGTCCATGGTTTGAAGTGAAAGTATAGATTGTTATTGGTCAGATAGTTTTCTCTCTCAACAAGTTGAGGAGAAGGTTCAAGTTGTTGTGAAAAACAATAGTATCACGACTAAATTAACACAACGGGTCAGTTATATAACGGGTCAGTTATATAACGAATAACAAGAACAAGGCAAATCACCGGTAACGAAAATAAGCCACGAAGGTCGAAAACATAAAATAATTAAAAACTGTTAAATAAAACACGATGAGAAAAAAAGTTTATCGTAATGAAGCTTTGACAGCTGAGTTACCAATCCCTCAAGAGGAAGAGCATGTTCTTTAAGAGTTTATTGCCCTCACTTACTGTATTCAGAACCCACAATAATCCTCTCAAGATAAAACATCAGCAGAACACCGGACTCACAGCAGCGTGATGCTCAACGGCGATCAGACCTCAGTCGCCCAAAACCTATGTATGTATGTTTTTCATAGAGGGAGAGAGGCAGAGGAGAAGAGAGTAGGCTGCTAGGGTTACTCACTGATAAACAAAATATTTTTATTACATTTCAATCCTAAAAACGTAACTGATCTGTTTTTAATTTAAATAAATCTTTTACTTAAAACATATTTCAATATGAATATTATTTAGAATTGTAACAGTTAGACATACCCGATTTAACAAGCCCAAGCCCATAAATTCTAGGTCCACTAACAAATTTTAACACATAATATTTATATTAAAATATTATATTAAATCGAGACGCCGAGATATTCGCCCAAATCGCCCTTCGACCCGACCCGAGTTGAGTCGTGGCGGCGGCGCGCGTGTGTGCGTGCGAGGCCCACACTATACCCATGAATACCCACATGCCTTAGTAGTTGTGCACTACACTTGCATGTTATACAATATAAAGCCACCAACACTATTTTACCATATCAATGTGGTACTAAAGTTTTTTACAACTTAATCAACCACAAACCCATTTCAAGCTAGCCATTTCAACTCCATTTATTTATGGATTCCACTAAGAAAATGTCTTAGATCCAAACATGAAAGTTTGAGTCCTCTTAGCAAGGAACAACTTCTAAATATTAGTTTTCGAAAATTATATCAAGAACATAATCTAATTATGCGTCAAAATTCCATTTTCTAACAATCCCCCACAAATCCATACAGAAATACATATCAGATTTTATTATGACTTGTTATGCAGAGTCGGTACCCTTCCGGGTTTGAACCCTCCTAAATCCTCTACTTCGATGGCTACCGGATATAGATGTAATATTTCACCTTGAATCCGTGTAGTGTAACCACACTCCATAGACAACGACAAGTCAAATGCTATGGTCAGATCTACGGCTTTGAGACGTTATGGTCTTATCTCTCCTGTTCGTCGAATGCTTCGAGGAATAACCTTTTCCTCTAATTGCGATCTCACAATAATATTCGCTTAGATGGGCATTTCCAAAGATGTACTGCTAACATCTCGTCTTACAACTTGACCCCATTCAAAGTTTTAAAAACTCTTGCTATACTAGCAGTTTCAGTATCTTTTTGAGGTTTCCAGGGAGTAGACTCAAATACGTAAATATCAATCTATATATAGTAAATGTACTACTGATTCATCCTTACAACTTGTTATTACCACATTGAATACACTTCGAGGGATCTCCTCTCAGGTGTATTGGGTTCCCGCTGTAGATGAACCATGATGGGTTATCAGTCTCATCCCCAACCTCGACTTAAGGACCAGAGCATGCTCAAGCCCCTTAGTCAAAGGATCAACTATATTATCCTGAGTTCCTATGAACTCTATAGCAATAATCCTATCAGACACATGACCCTTTATAGACTTAAGTCTAACTTGGATGTGTCTCTTTGTGTTAGCATTATACTTCACACTTCTGATCTTTTCGATAGTTGTACGGCTATCACAATGAACAGAAATGGCGGGAAGCGGTTTGCTTACTACAGGTAACATTGACATCAGTCCATGTAACCATTTAGCCTCCGTCCTCGTGGCATCCAATGCACACAACTCAGCCTCGAACGTAGAACGAGTAATTAAAGTCTGTCTAGAAGACTTCCAATACACTGTTGCACCCCCAAGGGTAAACAGATATCCAGTCACTCCATTGGAACCGGATTTCTTAGCTATTCAACTTGCATCACTGTACCCCTCGAGTACCCCCGGAAATCTCCGGTAATGCAAACCAAGGGAAATAGTTCCCTTAAGATATCTAAGAACTCTATCCAGTGCCTCCCTATGAGTCTTGTTCGGACAGTTTGTATATCTAGCTAACTTAGACACAGAGTAAGAAATATCTAGTCACATTAGCAAGATATTGCAAACTACCAATAATTTGAGAATACCTTAACTGAGACACAGGAACACCAGAACTATTCTTGATAAGGCCATCTTTAGGATCGAATGGAGTACTAGCAATTCTACAATTTGAATAACCATACTTCTCAAGTATAGATTTCTCTATATAATGAGACTGTGACAAGGTTATTCCATCAGCTGACTGAGTCAACTTGATCCCAAGAATCACACTAGCTTCACCCATATCCTTCATCTCAAAGTGCCTTTTCAAAAAATTCTTTGTCTCGTTAATAATCTCAATATTGGTTCCAAATAACAAAATATCATCCACATATAAGCACACAATCACACATTCATTTCCTTTAACCTTATAGTAGACACACTTGTCACTTTCATTAACTAATAACTCAAAGCCTAAAACAGTTTTATCAAACTTCTTATGCCAGTCTATAGGAGCTTGTTTTAGGCCATAAATGGATTTGACTAACTTACATACTTTCCTCTCGTTACTAGAAGTAACAAATCCCTCAGGTTGATCCATATAAATCTCTTCTTCAAGGTCACCATGAAGAAAAGCTATCTTTACATGGATGATAAGACCATGTATGGAAGCCAATGCAATAAGCAATCTGATTGTTGTCATTCTAGCAACAGGAGAGTATGTATCATAATAGTCAATTTATTTTCTTTGCCTAAAGCCCTTAGCAACTAGCCTTGTACTTATCTATTGAGCCATCTGGGTTTAACTTCCTCTTGAAAATCCATTTACATCATATAGTAGAACACCCAAGAGGGAGATCGACTAACTCCCATGTTCCGTTAGAAATAATTGAGTCCATCTCACTCTTCACAGCGCCTTTCCAGTGCCTCGACTCCGAAGAATCCATGGCCTGACAGAAAGTTAAAGGTTCGTCCTCGACATTGTAAGTGACATAATCCCTTCCAAAGTCCTTGACTACCCTTGCACGCTTACTCCTTCTAGGTTCCTCTACTTCGTTAGGAGTAGAGCTACTATCAGGATCCACCTCCACATTCGACATTATTTCCATATGATCGGGAATGGAACTCGATGTGCGAGTGGGATCATCATCAGAAATACCTTGAGGTATACCAATCTTTATAGGGAACACATCCTCAAAGAATTTTGCATCACGAAACTCAACTATCGTATTTGCCACAATACCATCTATGTCAGATTTTAAGACTAAAAATCTCATAGAAATTGTGGTTTCAAGATAGCCCAAAAAGACACAATCAACAATTTTCGGTCCTAGTTTCTTTCTCTTGTGTTCAGGGACAAGTACCTTGGCAAGGCACCCCCACACACGAAGATAATTCAAACTAGTTTTACGCTTTCTCCATAATTCATAAGGAGTCTTTTCCATGTGTTTCAGAAAGACTCTGTTCAGAATATGGCAAGCCGTATTTAGAGCCTCTCCCCACATGTACTTAGGAAACCCCGAATTAATCAGCATACTGTTAATCATATCTTTAAAAGTTATGTTCTTTCGCTCTGCCACCCTGTGACGCCTTCAATCTCGGGGTTAGGAAATGAGGACCCACACACCTTTAATCTAATAACTAAATAAGCTTAAACCCCGATTAGCTACCAACAGGATCAAACATGATAAAGTATGAGACAAGATTACAACTACCAATCATAAAATATAACTTACAACCCCAAAATAATTTTAAATATACATAGTCGATCCTGGCTTGGAACCGACAGATAACCCATTGTATCTTTACAATTTTCCTTCTAAGCGCTTGCTCACTCAGAATTACCACTACTTGCTCTGGCAACCGGAAGCCCTCAACACGATAAGGACCACTAGGTACGCTCTTACAAGCAGTGCGCCTAAGCCTAGCCATCTTCTTGCTTAACTGCCATGGTTAGATTAAAACAAAACATATGAGTATAAAACTCAGCAAGTACCTATAAAGCAGTTCTATGATATGAAATCCACAATTTACTTTACCAACCTCAGGGCATTCTACTTTATTTGTTCTAGGTCGCAGATTTACATCTTTTGGGTTAAGGAAGGGTTATGAAGGAAAAATGTGGGGCTTTCAAGGAACAAGGCTCGAAGCAGGGTGAAAGCCGACATTCATCATAAATCATTAAAGGATCAGAACAGATCTTTCAGATAGGAAAGCAATAATATTTCACTATATGAAACCAATTATATGATCAACAGATTAAAATCAGGGTTCACGAGCTTTAAGCTTCACAATATCACAATATCACAATCAACTCTTTTCAAAGCAATATAAACCATTTTCATTTTCAAGAACCAATTACTGAACAGGATGTTTCAGTTCCATTTTAAATAATCAATATAGAACCCTTGATTGGATCACTTTCTCTTTTCATTTCATTATAATACGGGTGATCAACCCGTACTGGCCTCCATCCGGTCTTTAAGGTACCAATCGTCATAATTTCAGCTTAAATTGGACTAGCCCTGCTAGCCTCTTACCATGACTGGACTAGTCTCACTAGCCTCTTACGTCCCAATCCAATCCACCAGGAATTCGTTTGGAAAACCTTGAGTTGGAAAAAGTAGGTTTTTCTAAATTCATTTTATCATTACCAAGAATATGAAATCATTCAGACTCTTTCGAGTCGAAACTCATTCTTAAGTCAAATTTCAAGAAAACAAAGTTAAGGAAGTGATTCAAAGACAAGCAAGGAACAACTCTAAGGATTCTGAATCGGGGATGACAAGGTACTTAAATTAGAAGAATCAATATCTGTTTCAAGGATCAATAGGGTGATCAAGAAATAAGGTATCATTACAAAGGGTTCGTAAAGGTAATTATAGGGTTTATAACAGTTCATGGCTTAACAAATAACTTGAACAGAAAAGACAGGTTACCAAAGGGTTGAATCAGTAAGCTTATCAATAACAATTTATCAAGATCAAAGACAGGGTATCTCAAGTCATTAACAGGGGTTCACTATTTAATCAGTTCCATACTCTACATGGTATGAACAATAACCTCTCTATAACCATTTTCACAAGTAATGAGAGTTACTTGCCTGAATTCGCTTTCCTGAAGGTTGAACTACTGCCACCTAGTATACCCTTTCCTTTCCTAGCCTGAATGCCCTCACGCTCCGAATCTACAATAAAAACCAAAACCTTAATCAGTTTCTCAACTCTCGTTCCCGGAACGATCACTCATTACGATGGCTCGATTATACTCTTGACTCAAATATACGAGTATAGCTTATACACATAAGCACATAGCACATCACACATCATATACTTTATTCTTAACCTTTACACCTTTATACTGGTACACATAGCTCTTTATACTTGAAATCCTTATACGAATAAACAAACGACAATACTTATAATAACGACCCTAAAGTTATCTTTAAACCAACACGACAACCATAGATAACACAAATCAATCATTCCCTTTCTTTTATACTTTAATTCGAACCAAACATAGCAAATTAGGCAAAAAATCTCACATACAATCCCTAATTAATCTTCATGATCCATTCAAGCTCTTAAATTAGAGTTTGACCTTTTTAAATGTTATAATCCATTCGGCCTTAACCACAAATCATAATTCGACAACCAAACAATGACATGCATCATCAATTCCTATTTTAAATCAACATGCAATCTCATTTCTTCCTAGTTAAACTTAGATTATACCAAGATCAAGTCACTAAATCAATTTTCCCTTTTATTAGTACAATGTCGAACCAACATCTTCAATATGCAATCCTCAATTTTAATTTTTTCAAGCATCCAATCAACTATACAAGTCCAAATACCTTTAAAACAATCATAAAAATCATTTTTATCAATCAACATACTTAAATCTCAAAAGAAACACAAACCCTTATTCGAATTTTCCAACAATCAAGACATGCATGCAACCATTTAAGTAATTTATCTACCAAACACTCTAATTATCCAATTATTTCCAAGGATAAACATCAACAAGTCATTTCCATTACTAAAAATCATTTTGATCTTCTAAAAATCAAGATTCCATTCGGGTTTTTCAAGAAATAACACATGCAAACGTTTTTCTCAATCCTTAAATCATTAATCATTCTAATTCATCATCGTCATCCTAGAATAAACATCCACAACCATTTAAATCATCAATAATCAACTCATTAACTTTTAGAAATCAAAAACCCATTCGGGTTTTAAACAAATCACTACATGCAATCACCAAAGATAAGATTTATGAATGTTAGAGCTCAGTTATAGCATCATCACTCACCACCGGTTGACCGGAGTTCATCACCGGTGGCGGTGGCTTCACGGTGGTACCCTCATTCGAGGGTGTCCAACCACGAAACCCCCGTTTTTCCATTAATTTCTCAAAACAACTAACATGCACATCTCATATACCATTCATTTGTAAAGAATCATGCTTAAACAAGATGATATCAACAAGAACAACAAGAACCGAGAAGCTCTCGGGTAAACACACACACATCGAGCATACACATCTACATGCAAGTAGATATACACACATGCACACTCTTTTACCTACATATATGTGTTTATCAAGAGATTTTGGGAAGAATTGGTGAGATTTATCAAAGGAACAAGAGGTATACCGAGAGAGAGAAGAGAGCCGAGAGAGAGAGAGAGAGTAACCGAGAGAGAGTGAGGAAGAAAGAGAGAAAGAGAGAAAAGTGTTCACGGGAGAAAGAAAGAAAAGGAAGGGGGAGAAATGAGTTTATAAATGATAAGGACAAGGGCAATTTAGTACTTTACTAATTCCCTTTTTAAATTGATTTTCCTTTCTCTTTTTACTCCCATAGAATATTGGTGGAATAATAAATGTATCTCTCTCAGAAAGTTGAAAATTATAGCGATTGACAATTTTAAAACGTAAATCTCAAAATTAGCTTTCCAACCATTACTCACACAAAAGACTTTTGAGTATACGGTTGATTTTATACGATTTTTACAAGTTTGTGCTAATAATAGCATTTTATCACATAAAAATCATTTTAAAAACAACGATCATGAAATAAATCCGTCTATCATTTTTAGAAAGTCTCTAGGACTATTATGACGATAACAGAATAAATCTCATGCCTTTATCTTACTCAGATAATTTTATAAAAATGCGCGAAGGTTAAATAAACCTTATTTAAATCAAACAATTCCCTTAAATTCATATAAATGTCAATAGATCACGTAGTCATGCACACAGACAAGCAATCACACACATACAAATACATCACAACTCATGTCTGATCAGAAAATTTGTCCTTCTTTAATCTTTATTCTTTTTTATGCGTACCGGATCACGTTCAGCCTGACGGCCCGACGCTCAACGTTTCAATTACGCTTCTCATTATCGACCGACACGTCACTAGGACGTAATATTTTACTTAAACATTTCATTTCACATAATAACACATAGTTCACATTTTAAATATCTTAACCCCTTTTTAGGACGGGTTCCGTTCTTCCTGACGGCCCAACAACACAACTTAACTCCAAAGCTGACTGTTTAAATTGGAACGCTTCTACTTACGCTCCTAGATTCTAATATACAGTAAAGACAATTAATCAACACTTAATCAAATAATTATAATCACTTCACATAAATCTCACTTTATTCACTTAATTACGTCGCAAAATTCTCAGTCGTCACACACCCCATTAGACTCAGGTGTTTATGATGGAGTCACCTCATGAACTATACCATTGCTTGCGCAAAATTCATTAAATGAGGTACTCGTATACTCACCACCTCTATTCGATCTCAACCTTTTAAGTACTTTGCATGTTTGTGTTTAAAATTCAATTTTAAACATAATGAATTTATCTAGTGCTTCATCTTTATGTTTAAGCAAATAAACATAACAATATCTACTACAATCATCTATAAAGGTAATGAAATATCTACAATGATCCTTAGTCAACACACCACCAAATTCACATATGTCTGTGTGTACAAAATATAACAAGTCATAATCCCTAACAACATTATGAAATGGTTTTCTTGTTAGTTTAGCAGTCATACATACTTGACATTTAGTTTTCTTATCAATGGCATACTTTGGAATCAACTCTAAATTCATCATAATCTTTAGAGCTCTTTAGAGCACCAAAATTTAAATGACCTAGTCGTAAGTGCCACAAATCAGATGATTCTACACAATTAACAGAAGGTGCAACATTATCATTAATTAAACTGCCCAAAACAGGCTCCACATTTATTTAAAATAAACCGCCAGACAAGTAACCCTGGCCAAAAAATGTACCAGTATGCGTAATAACTACTTTATTACATTTCAGAGAAAGTTCAAAGCCATTTTTAACTAAACAACTTCCACTAATAATATTTCTACGAATAGAGGGAACATGATGCACTCTAGTGAGAGATAGAATCCGCCCAGAAGCAAACTTCTGGTCCACGTTTCCTATTCCAAGCACTTGTGCGGCATTAGCATTCCCCATCATCACTGTCACTCCATGAGTCTGTTGATAAGATACAAACAGAGTAATATCAGCACAAATATGCACATTAGCTCCAGTATCAATCAACCATTCATTAGACAGATAAGTGGAAAGTAGTTCAGGGTTGTAGTTAACATACCTGTCGTTGGCTTCAGAAGCAACAACCTCACCAACAACCATGTTAGCCACAGGCCCACTAGTGGTTGCAAGTCCAAGCACAATATTTACTTGAGCTACCGCTCCAGCTTTCTTCGCATGACAGTCCTTGCTCCAATGACCAGCCTGTCCACAAGAGCAACATGGTTTGTTTGCCTTTGGTTTCTTAGCCTTGTTCTTGTCAGTTTTAGGTTTAGTGTTATCCTTCTTACTGACAGATTTCCTTTTCTGCCCAACAGTCACTACGTTCACCTTGAAACTGCTCCCATATTCAACAGACATCACATGTCCTTATTTGGACTTGTGTTATTCCTGCACAGAGATGTCCAGCATAAGGTTTGTCCATATGATCTCTCCAATCTGTCTTTTCATGGAGAGAGCAAACTCCTCGCAAGACTTAGGGAGTTTTTCAATCACATCCATCACCTTAAACTTCTCAGGTAAGTCCATTCCAGACTCACCCAGATCATGCACCAACATCTTAAACTCATGTACTTGCTCAGTCTTGGACCCGGTATCCATCAGCTTGAACTCAAGAAACCTCGCCACAGAATACTTCTCAAGACCTTGAGAATCGGTATTATGGGTTTGGTCCAGCTTCTCCCACAACTGCTTAGCACTATAGGCATCCGATGAATAAACATCAAACGGAGTGTTCGCTAAAGCAGCCAGAATGGCTGCCCTAGCCACCCCATACTTCTCAGGCCATAGCGCATAAACAATCATAGTTTCAGCCTTTTCTTGATCCACAACATGAGGATCATACTGCACCACCGACCATAGATCCCTTAACAGTTAACCAGAGCTTCATCTTTTTCTGCCAGCGAGAAAAAGAAGCCCCCCACTGAATTTATCAGGCATGCCCGATAAATCAATAGGCTGAGAAAATCTGTATGTGGTCCAATTTATGGTGGACGCAGTAACTCCAGAACCAGAACCGCCATCAACATGAGTCTTATTAACATTAACAGGAGTCTCACTTTCGTTAACCATCTTGTTAAATTGTAATATAACAAATAAACTCTTCAAGATTGTTGGGAAAAACAATAGTACGACGACTAAATTAACACAACGAGGCAGTTATATAACGAATAACAAGAACAAGGCTAATCTCCAATAACGAAAACAAGCCACGAAGGTCGAAAATATAAAATAATCAGAAATTGTTAAATAAAGCAAGACGAGAAAGAAAGTTTATCGTAATGAAGTTTTGACAGCTGAGTCACCAATCCCTCAAGATGAAGAGGTTGTTCTTGAAGAGTTTATTGCCCTCACTTACTGTGTCCAGATACCGCAATAACCCTCCCAGGATAAAACAGCAACAGAACACCGGGCTCACAGCAGCGCGATGCTCAACGGCGATCAGACCTCAGTCACCCAAAACCTATGTATGTATGTTTTTCATAAAGGGAGAGAGACAGAGGAGTAGGCTGCTAGGGTTACTCACTGATAAAAAAAATGTAACCGATCTGTTTTTAATTCAAATAAATCTTTTACTTAAAATATATTTTAATATGAATATTATTTAGAATTGCAACAGTTAGACATACCCAATTTACCAAGCCCAAGCCCATAAATTCTAGGCCCACTAACAAATTCTAACATATAATATTTATATTAAAATATTATATTAAGTCATTATTTATTTATTTAATTAAAGTAATAGTAAAATCCCTCATCCAGGTCGCCTCGCGTACGCGAGTCGCCGAGACATTCGCCCAAATCGCCCTTCGACCCGACCGGATCGGACCGGACCCGAGTCGAGTCGTGGCGTGGCGGCGGCGGCGGCGCGCGAGTATGTGCGCGCGAGGCCCACACTACTACACCCATGTATACCCACATGCCTTAGTAGTTGTGCACTACACTTGCATGTCATACAATATAAAGCCACCAACACTCTTTTACCATATCAATGTAGTACTCAGGTTTTTATAACTTAATCAACCACGAACCCATTTCAAGCTAGTAATTTCAACTTTATCTATTTATGAATTCCACCAAGAAATGTCTTAGATCCAAACATGAAAGTTTGAGTCCTCTTAGCAAGGAACAACTTCCAACTATTAGTTTCCGGAAATTACATCAAGAACATAATTTAATTATGCCTCAAAGTTCCATTTTCTAACACAAGTTTCAGTGGGTTCAAATTATAGTTTATTTCTTCTTGAACATACTGTAATTTGCAGTGATATATTATAATATTCTGTAGTTTTATAATATGGAAGGACATTGATTCAAGTGAGTAGAGTGAAAACAATTATTGAAAGAAGACGACGAATACTTAAATTTTCAATTCTTCATGTTTAATATTGATGATTACTAGCCATTTTGACTTATGATTAGAAGATTAGTTAAAATACACCAAATTCATTTAAGTTAGTGCTTATTACGTGAATTTGGGATCAGATTAGAAAATTTGAAAGTGATTTCTAGAATGTATATAAATTTTTTGGTGAATATTGATTATTGGAGGACCCAAGTCCCAAGTACAAAGAATATAAATTTTTCAACTAATATTGGTTATTGGAGGACCCCAGGTCCCAAGTGCAAACAAATGCGCAATCATAATGGTATACTAACAATTTGTCAAGGACAAAAAATCTAGACCTGGATATGAACGTAATTGAGTTTGGGTCAGGGCCAAGTTCAATACATCTGTCATTGGTCAGGTGTGGAGTACAGAACTTAATAAGAGGCCCCAAGCTCTGCATTATATGAGGGTTGTCGAGAGAGTTGCAGATTGCACAGGTAGTTCGTTTGTCTTTTCATTATTATTCTTTTTCATTAAGGTAAGTCCGATACTAAAGCTAAAATAATTATAAGCATTATAATTTGAGATCAGAAAATATATTTTGATGTTAAAATATAAAATAAAATATCAACTTTAACGATGGTCCCATTTCCTAACCAAACATTCTTTTAATTTATTTATTTGAATTTTATTTTTTTCTCCCAAGTTTTTATTTAAAGTAAAATAATATTTATTTTATTTATAATTATTTAATAATATGATAATGATATAGTTATCTTTACCGTTAAACCTAAATATAGGACCAACCATCAAGTATCAACAATCTGCAACTATAGCTGCGCAGTCGAGCTGTGATTTTGCAAAGTTTTGTATTACTCACTCTGTTTTTTATATCATTTGACTTTTTTGTATATAATTCTAAGTTTTTTGACCGCATAAATTAAATAATATTTTTTTAAAAATTTTCTTTTTGTAAATTAAAATTTTAGTTATATATTTTTACTTCCAAAAAGAAAATGTTGAAAATTATTATTCTAATTATGTGATCAAATCACTTAGAAATGTGTGCAAAAATCAAACAACGTATAGAAAAAACGGTGGAATAAGGTACTTATGTTTGGTTAGTTGGGAACTTTATTTGTTCCGAAAATAAAAAGAACTGTTCTAAATTTTTACAATTTTCAACATTAAAACTAGCCCAGCATATTACTGACTAATAACAAAACTCAGAGACTCGAACTCTTAACATCTTATAATACTGCCCTTAGGGCCAAACTTGTGACTCGAACTCTTAACATCCCTACGTCGACAGACAGACAGACCATGATATCATTATCGCCGATACACTATGTACAGAAATTTTCTGAAATTACAGGCTCAGAATGAAGATATACGTACCCATCTGCAGTACAGAAAGGTATGTACATTACATGTAAATATAAGCAAGGGAAAATACATTCTAAAGAGTGTATGTGTATCCCTTGTGCGTCTTAAGGCGTCCAAAGAGCATGACAGCAATGAGAATGCTTTTTCCGCTGTCAGTCCATCTTCCTGCAAATCCATAATACGCGTCTTTGCAACTTAAATCTGAATTTATTCGTCTTCCGCAACTATATCCCATTGTGAATCCCACGTTCCCGTATGCACTGCAAAACATAATCGCACCATAAAGTTTGGTTAGATTTTATGTAAAAGTTGAGAGTGATGTGAATTTATGACCTTCTCGTAAGGGGGATAAGAGCTCAAGTACTGCACCAACCTACGTTGGCTAACTCTTTGGTTGCGTTAGCGTTCATGCATGCAAGATAAATAAAAGTAAGAAGATCTGGAAATATATTTTAACGTACCTAATCACTTCGAAAATGATGTTGAAGACACTGAAATTCACTGGATCTTCCTTTAGGCCCTTTCTCTCTGATATACAGACGAGAATGACGAAGATTATTATATAAGTAGGTTCTGAGAGCCGCAGATGTTTCCATTTAGATGTTCTGTGTGTAATTTTGTCGTCAATGTTTGAAGTATTTTCGCCATTTCTAACTGCTAGAACTGAAGCATATGGAGGAATATACCTGTATATGAAAGTTAAGACTTAAGAGTATCAGATTCACAAGTCACAAGTCTCAGATGGTATGGGAAATAGCATTTTATTAAGTCTTAATTAAGAATTATATTCTTATGAATCTTTATCACATGGCTAATAATCATGGAAGTGTTGTTTTATTCTGAAATTATTCAATCCTATGTTTGATTGTTTTTATTTGATATATAGTATTAGTTTATTTTCGTATTTGGATGTTTTAGAAAATGACATATGACTCGTAAATTTTTTTTTGCTAGTATAGTTATTTAATAAATGAGAGAAAAAAATTTAGAATTTTTTTATAATGGAGTTTGGAGAAAAGAAGGAGATAGAAGAGATCAAACCGACTTTTTAAAATTGATTGATAAAAATTTTAGGACCTCTAACATTTCTCTATCCTAATAATTGTCATTTTGTTCAAGTGAAAGACCACGTTTATGATTGGAACTTAATCATTCCAAACTTGCGTACCCGAAAGGCATTTAATCATGCAGGTAAGTGACAAGAAATAACAATGAGTACAGAAAATGAATGGAGAGCAAGAGAATAGTACTCACATCATAGCAACAAATAGCACGAGGACAGCTGGAGAGATGGTTGAGATATCTAACACAGATTCACCAGTGTGTCTTGTGTTTGTAACTTGAAATAAAATTGCCACCAGTTTCTCATATGAATCAAGGCCTTCAAATGCACCAGAACTATTGTTATTCCACTCCATTGACGCGAAAATCGCAAACTGAACTATGATGAATCCCACCACTGTTGCTGCAATATAGCAACAACTCCTCTTAGACATCAAATTTCTGTACCCTAATTTGTTGTGGTAATTCAAGACGTAACTGAACTCGGGCCTTTTCGTGAAAATTTTCAAGACTTTGAGTAGTAGTAGGAGACAGAAAGGATATAAGGTGCTTCCAACTAGGCATTGAGGGATTAAAATGAGAAGAAGGCCTGTGTTTTTCTTGAACAGCATCATACTCTCATTTGTTGGAAGGAAACCACAGTTTGCAAACGAAGAAATCGTGGCGAAAACTGAGAATAAACTGATCTTAATCCCTTTGTTGTCAAGTACTTGTTTTGCACTTGGGACAGACTGCATATAGAGGGATAAGAAGAAGGATCCGAACATGTGAGTTGCAAGAAGATAAGCTACAATTGAGTAACTCAAACAGTTGATACAAGAAATGCGAAATCTCTCCTGATCATCTGGTTTTTCGAAAGTATTGATTGTATCTTGATCTGTCAAGCCAATCTCGATTTGGTTTTCGGAGTTTGTAAGAGATTTTAAAGCAGGGTTTTTAGGTAGTGAGGTGACAGACAGTGTATGTTTGTTGTTGAATTTCGATATTTGTAGTTTAATAAGGGAAAGAAAAACTTCCCCACCTATTAGCATCAAAAAGGTCAGAATAAGAAGCTGAAAATTGGAAAAAACTTCCATTTCAACAGTTGACATGCTTGACAGAGAGATAGCAGAGACAGCAGTGAAGAACAAATCGATGTCTCTAGCCCTCGATGAAGGCGACGAGATCTTCAAAAGTAAGAAGCCCATCAGAGAGAAGGAAGTGTAGTAGAGGAGATGAATGAAGAAAGGAGGGACATAATGAACAAACAAGAAGAAGAGATGGTAAAAGAAAGACAACAACAAACATTTGCAGAAGTTGTATGCATCTAACACTCTTGTGCATAATCTCTCCAACAAAAAGACTAGTTTCTCTGCACTAGTTCTAAACATGTTCTTCATTTTTGCTGCTACTACTTGATATCAGATCAGAGACTTATTGGGTGGCTTTGAATTGCATGGCTAGTTCTAAGTACTTGGTACATAAGTGTGGCATTTGATGATCACTTATATAAATATGAGCTCTAGTTAGCCACCACATGTTTTTATGGGACCCAAAATTCAAAACTTTTGATGAGTCATATATATGGTTATAGTTAGAGAGAATAAAAAGAATCTATGTAGAATTTTGTTGAATGAATAGTCCTTCCGTCCATTTTTTGGGTGTCACATCTCAAATTGACTAAAATTTGACCGAAATTTATTGATATTTTATAACTAAACAAAATAGAGCATAAGATTGATCTCAGGTGACTTACCTGAAATTATATTACTTTTCTATATAAATATTGAATGACATTTTTGTAATAATTGAAACATGCCACATGTATTTACAAAAATAACCCCTACTTGTATTATATTTGCTGAGGGTGACTTCAGGTCCATCCAACTTTAAAAAAAATTACATCAGTGGAAATTAGATTTAATCTACTTTAATATATAATTTTTAGTTTTTTTTTAAATA
Organism: Apium graveolens; assembly: GCF_009905375.1. Classification (NCBI taxonomy): domain Eukaryota; kingdom Viridiplantae; phylum Streptophyta; class Magnoliopsida; order Apiales; family Apiaceae; genus Apium; species Apium graveolens. The sequence continues at coordinate 302,377,974 of NC_133650.1, forward strand.
TTATAAGAGTAA